>NW_025408369.1:0-23752 GCF_905475395.1 Chrysoperla carnea
TTTTTTTTTTCTTTTTTCTATCGAAAAATGTCAAATTTGATCATTTTGGACTTATTTATACTTAGTCCAGTCATAAACGACCTCGATGTATACATTTTGACTTACTTGGATCAAAATTTCAATGATTTGTATAGTCATGACATTCTAGTTGAAAAATCGAAAATTTTCAAAAAATGTTTTTTCTATCGAAAAATGTCAAATTTGATCATTTTTGGCGTATTTATACTTAGTCCAGTCATAAAGGGCCTCTATGTATACATTTTGACTTACTTGGATCAAAATTTCAATGATTTGTATAGTCATGACTCTCATGTTGAAAAATCGAAAATTTTCAAAAAATGTTTTTTCTATCGAAAAATGTCAAATTTGATCATTTTTGGCTTATTTATACTTAGTCCTGTCATAAAGGACCTCTTTGTATACATTTTGACTTACTTGGATCAAAATTTCAATGATTTGTATAGTCATGACTCTCATGTTGAAAAATCGAAAATTTTCAAAAAATGTTTTTTTCTATCGAAAAATGTCAAATTTGATCATTTTTGGCTTATTTATACTTAGTCCTGTCATAAAGGACCTCTTTGTATACATTTTGACTTACTTGGATCAAAATTTCAATGATTTGTATAGTCATGAATCTCATGTTGAAAAAACGAAAATTTTCAAAAAATGTTTTTTCTATCGAAAAATGTCAAATTTGATCATTTTGGACTTATTTATACTTAGACCAGTCATAAGCGACCTCGATGTATACATTTTGACTTACTTTGATCAAAATTTCAATGATTTGTATAGTCATGACATTCTAGTTGAAAAATCGAAAATTTTCAAAAAATGTTTTTTCTATCGAAAAATGTCAAATTTGATCATTTTTGGCTTATTTATACTTAGTCCAGTCATAAACGACCTCTATGTATACATATTGACTTACTTGGATCAAAATTTCAATGATTTGTATAGTCATGACTCTCATATTGAAAAATCGAAAATTTTCAAAAAATGTTTTTTCTATCGAAAATTGTCAAATTTGATCATTTTGGACTTATTTATACATAGTCCAGTCATAAACGACCTCGATGTATACATTTTGACTTACTTGGATCAAAATTTCAATGATTTGTATAGTCATGACTCTCATGTTCAAAAATCGAAAATTTTCAAAAAATGTTTTTTCTATCGAAAAATGTCAAATTTGATCATTTTGGAATTATTTATACTTAGTCCAGTCATAAACGACCTCTATGTATACATTTTGACTTACTTGGATCAAAATTTCAATGATTTGTATAGTCATGACATTCTAGTTGAAAAATCGAAAATTTTCAAAAACTGTTTTTTCTATCGAAAAATGTCAAATTTGATCATTTTTGGCTTATTTATACTTAGTCCTGTCATTAAGGACCTCGATGTATACATTTTAACTTACTTGGATCAAAATTTCAATGATTTGTATAGTCATGACATTCTAGTTGAAAAATCGAAAATTTTCAAAAAATGTTTTTTATATCGAAAAATGTCAAATTTGATCATTTTTGGCTTATTTATACTTAGTCCTGTCATAAACGACCTCGATGTATACATTTTAACTTACTTGGATCAAAATTTCAATGATTTGTATAGTCATGACATTCTAGTTGAAAAATCGAAAATTTTCAAAAAATGTTTTTTATATCGAAAAAATGTCAAATTTGATCATTTTTGACTTATTTATACTTAGTCCAGTCATAAAGGACCTCTATGTATACATTTTGACTTACTTGGATCAAAATTTCAATGATTTGTATAGTCATGACTCTCATGTTGAAAAATCGAAAATTTCAAAAAATGTTTTTTCTATCGAAAAATGTCAAATTTGATCATTTTTGGCTTATTTATATTTAGTCCAGCCATAAACGACCTCGATGTATACATTTTGACTTACTTGGATCAAAATTTCAATGATTTGTATAGTCATGACATTCTAGTTGAAAAATCGAAAATTTTCAAAAAATGTTTTTTCTATCGAAAAATGTCAAATTTGATCAATTTTGGCTTATTTACACTTAGTCCTGTCATAAAGGACCTCTGTGTATACATTTTGACTTACTTGGATCAAAATTTCAATAATTTGTACAATCATGACTCTCATGTTGAAAAATCGAAAATATTCAAAAAATGTTTTTTCTATCGAAAAATGTCAAATATGATCATTTTTGGCTTATTTATACTTAGTCCAGTCATAAACGACCTCCATGTATACATTTTGACTTACTTGGATCAAAATTTCAATGATTTGTTTAGTCATGACTCTCATGTTGAAAAATCGAAAATTTTCAAAAAATGTTTTTTCTGTCGAAAAATGTCAAATTTGATCATTTTTGGCTTATTTACACTTAGTCCTGTCATAAAGGACCTCTTTGTATACATTTTGACTAACTTGGATCAAAATTTAAATGATTTGTATAGTCATGACTCTCATGTTGGAATATCGAAAATTTTCAAAATATGTTTTTTCTATCGAAAAATGTCAAATTTGATTATTTTTGGCCTATTTATACTTAGTCCAGTCATAAACGACCTCGATGTATTCATTTTGACTTACTTGGATCAAAATTTCAATGATTTGTATAGTCATGACATTCTAGTTGAAAAATCGAAAATTTTCAAAAAATGTTTTTTCTATCGAAAAATGTCAAATTTGATCATTTTGGACTTATTTATACTTAGTCCAGTCATAAACGACCTCTATGTATACATTTTGACTTACTTGGATCAAAATTTCAATGATTTGCATAGTCATGACATTCTAGTTGAAAAATCGTAAATTTTCAAAAAATGTTTTTTCTATCGAAAAATGTCAAATTTGATCATTTTTGGCTTATTTATACTTAGTCCTGTCATAAAGGACCTCTTTGTATACATTTTGACTTACTTGGATCAAAATTTCAATGATTTGTATAGTCATGACTCTCATGTTGAAAAATCGAAAATTTTCAAAAAATGTTTTTTCTATCGAAAAATGTCAAATTTTATCATTTTTGGCTTATTTATACTTAGTCCTGTCATAAAGGACCTCTTTGTATACATTTTGACTTACTTTGATCAAAATTTCAATGATTTGTATAGTCATGACTCTCATGTTGAAAAATCGTAAATTTTCAAAAAATGTTTTTTCTATCGAAAAATGTCAAATTTGATCATTTTGGACTTATTTATACTTAGTCCAGTCATAAACGACCTCGATGTATACATTTTGACTTACTTGGATCAAAATTTCAATGATTTGTATAGTCATGACTCTCATGTTGAAAAATCGAAAATTTTCAAAAAATGTTTTTTCTATCGAAAAATGTCAAATTTGATCATTTTTGGCTTATTTACACTTAGTCCTGTCATAAAGGACCTCTATGTATACATTTTGACTAACTTGGATCAAAATTTAAGTGATTTGTATAGTCATGACTCTCATGTTGAAATATCGAAAATTTTCAAAATATTTTTTTTCTATCGAAAAATGTCAAATTTGATTATTTTTGGCCTATTTATACTTAGATCAGTCATAAACGACCTCGATGTATACATTTTGACTTACTTGGATCAAAATTTCAATGATTTGTATAGTCATGACATTCTAGTTGAAAAATCGAAAATTTGCAAAAAATGTTTTTTCTATCGAAAAATGTCAAATTTGATCATTTTGGACTTATTTATACTTAGTCCAGTCATAAACGACCTCGATGTATACATTTTGACTTACTTGGATAAAAATTTCAATGATTTGTATAGTCATGACTCTCATGTTGACAAATCGAAAATTTTCAAAAAATGTTTTTTTCTATCGAAAAATGTCAAATTTGATCATTTTTGGCTTATTTATACTTAGTCCTGTCATAAAGGACCTCTTTGTATACATTTTGACTTACTTGGATCAAAATTTCAATGATTTGTATAGTCATGACTCTCATGTTGAAAAATCGAAAATTTTCAAAAAATGTTTTTTTCTATCGAAAAATGTCAAATTTCATCATTTTGGACTTATTTATACTTAGTCCAGTCATAAACGACCTCGATGTATACATTTTGACTTATTTGGATCAAAATTTCAATGATTTGTATAGTCATGACTCTCATGTTGAAAAATCGAAAATTTTCAAAAAATGTTTTTTCTATCGAAAAATGTCAAATTTGATCATTTTGGACTTATTTATACTTAGTCCAGTCATAAACGACCTCTATGTATACATTTTGACTTACTTGGATCAAAATTTCAATGATTTGTATAGTCAGGGCATTCAAGTTGAAAAATCGAAAATTTTCAAAAAATGTTTTTTTCTATCGAATTATGTCAAATTTGATCATTTTTGGCTTACTTATACCTAGTCCAGTCATAAACGACCTCGATGTTTACATTTTGACTTACTTGGATCAAAATTTCAATGATTTGTATAGTCATGACATTCTAGTTGAAAAATCGAAAATTTTCAAAAAATGTTTTTTTCTATCGAAAAATGTCAAATTTGATCATTTTTGGCTTATTTATACTTAGTCCAGTCATAAACGACCTCTATGTATACATATTGACTTACTTGGATCAAAATTTCAATGATTTGTATAGTCATGACTCTCATATTGAAAAATCGAAAATATTCAAAAATTGTTTTTTTCTATCGAAAAAATGTCAAATTTGATCATTTTGGACTTATTTATACTTAGTCCAGTCATAAACGACCTCTATGTATACATTTTGACTTACTTGGATCAAAATTTCAATGATTTGTATAGTCATGACATTCTAGTTGAAAAATCGAAAATTTTCAAAAAATGTTTTTTCTATCGAAAAATGTCAAATTTGATCATTTTGGACTTATTTATACTTAGTCCAGTCATAAACGACCTCTATGTATACATTTTGACTTACTTGGATCAAAATTTCAATGATTTGTATAGTCATGACATTCTAGTTGAAAAATCGAAAATTTTCAAAAAATATTTTTTCTATCGAAAAATGTCAAATTTGATCATTTTTGGCTTATTTATACTTAGTCCTGTCATAAAGGACCTCGATGTATACATTTAGACTTACTTGGATCAAAATTTCAATGATTTGTATAGTCATGACTCTCATGTTGAAAAATCGAAAATTTTCAAAAAATGTTTTTTCTATCGAAAAATGTCAAATTTGATCATTTTGGACTTATTTATGCTTAGTTCAGTCATAAACGACCTCTATGTATACATTTTGACTTACTTGAATCAAAATTTCAATGATTTGTATAGTCTTGACTCTCATGTTGAAAAATCTAAAATTTTCAAAAAATGTTTTTTCTATCGAAAAATGTCAAATATGATCATTTTTGGCTTATTTATACTTAGTCCAGTCATAACCGACCTCGATGTAAACATTTTGACTTACTTGGATCAAAATTTCAATGATTTGTATAGTCATGACTCTCATGTTGAAAAATCGAAAATTTTCAAAAAATGTTTTTTCTATCGAAAAATGTCAAATTTTATCATTTTTGGCTTATTTATACTTAGTCCTGTCATAAAGGACCTCTTTGTATACATTTTGACTTACTTTGATCAAAATTTCAATGATTTGTATAGTCATGACTCTCATGTTGAAAAATCGTAAATTTTCAAAAAATGTTTTTTCTATCGAAAAATGTCAAATTTGATCATTTTGGACTTATTTATACTTAGTCCAGTCATAAACGACCTCGATGTATACATTTTGACTTACTTGGATCAAAATTTCAATGATTTGTATAGTCATGACTCTCATGTTGAAAAATCGAAAATTTTCAAAAAATGTTTTTTCTATCGAAAAATGTCAAATTTGATCATTTTTTGGCTTATTTACACTTAGTCCTGTCATAAAGGACCTCTATGTATACATTTTGACTAACTTGGATCAAAATTTAAGTGATTTGTATAGTCATGACTCTCATGTTGAAATATCGAAAATTTTCAAAATATTTTTTTTTCTATCGAAAAATGTCAAATTTGATTATTTTTGGCCTATTTATACTTAGATCAGTCATAAACGACCTCGATGTATACATTTTGACTTACTTGGATCAAAATTTCAATGATTTGTATAGTCATGACATTCTAGTTGAAAAATCGAAAATTTGCAAAAAATGTTTTTTCTATCGAAAAATGTCAAATTTGATCATTTTGGACTTATTTATACTTAGTCCAGTCATAAACGACCTCGATGTATACATTTTGACTTACTTGGATAAAAATTTCAATGATTTGTATAGTCATGACTCTCATGTTGACAAATCGAAAATTTTCAAAAAATGTTTTTTCTATCGAAAAATGTCAAATTTGATCATTTTTGGCTTATTTATACTTAGTCCTGTCATAAAGGACCTCTTTGTATACATTTTGACTTACTTGGATCAAAATTTCAATGATTTGTATAGTCATGACTCTCATGTTGAAAAATCGAAAATTTTCAAAAAATGTTTTTTCTATCGAAAAATGTCAAATTTCATCATTTTGGACTTATTTATACTTAGTCCAGTCATAAACGACCTCGATGTATACATTTTGACTTATTTGGATCAAAATTTCAATGATTTGTATAGTCATGACTCTCATGTTGAAAAATCGAAAATTTTCAAAAAATGTTTTTTCTATCGAAAAATGTCAAATTTGATCATTTTGGACTTATTTATACTTAGTCCAGTCATAAACGACCTCTATGTATACATTTTGACTTACTTGGATCAAAATTTCAATGATTTGTATAGTCAGGGCATTCAAGTTGAAAAATCGAAAATTTCAAAAAATGTTTTTTTCTATCGAATTATGTCAAATTTGATCATTTTTGGCTTACTTATACCTAGTCCAGTCATAAACGACCTCGATGTTTACATTTTGACTTACTTGGATCAAAATTTCAATGATTTGTATAGTCATGACATTCTAGTTGAAAAATCGAAAATTTTCAAAAAATGTTTTTTCTATCGAAAAATGTCAAATTTGATCATTTTTGGCTTATTTATACTTAGTCCAGTCATAAACGACCTCTATGTATACATATTGACTTACTTGGATCAAAATTTCAATGATTTGTATAGTCATGACTCTCATATTGAAAAATCGAAAATATTCAAAAATTGTTTTTTCTATCGAAAAATGTCAAATTTGATCATTTTGGACTTATTTATACTTAGTCCAGTCATAAACGACCTCTATGTATACATTTTGACTTACTTGGATCAAAATTTCAATGATTTGTATAGTCATGACATTCTAGTTGAAAAATCGAAAATTTTCAAAAAATGTTTTTTCTATCGAAAAATGTCAAATTTGATCATTTTGGACTTATTTATACTTAGTCCAGTCATAAACGACCTCTATGTATACATTTTGACTTACTTGGATCAAAATTTCAATGATTTGTATAGTCATGACATTCTAGTTGAAAAATCGAAAATTTTCAAAAAATATTTTTTCTATCGAAAAATGTCAAATTTGATCATGTTTGGCTTATTTATACTTAGTCCTGTCATAAAGGACCTCGATGTATACATTTAGACTTACTTGGATCAAAATTTCAATGATTTGTATAGTCATGACTCTCATGTTGAAAAATCGAAAATTTTCAAAAAATGTTTTTTCTATCGAAAAATGTCAAATTTGATCATTTTGGACTTATTTATGCTTAGTTCAGTCATAAACGACCTCTATGTATACATTTTGACTTACTTGAATCAAAATTTCAATGATTTGTATAGTCTTGACTCTCATGTTGAAAAATCTAAAATTTTCAAAAAATGTTTTTTCTATCGAAAAATGTCAAATATGATCATTTTTGGCTTATTTATACTTAGTCCAGTCATAACCGACCTCGATGTAAACATTTTGACTTACTTGGATCAAAATTTCAATGATTTGTATAGTCATGATGTTCTAGTTGAAAAATCGAAAATTTTCAAAAAATGTTTTTTCTATCGAAAAATGTCAAATTTGATCCTTTTGGACTTATTTATACTTAGTCCAGTCATAAACGACCTCGATGTATACATTTTGACTTACTTTGATCAAAATTTCAATGATTTGTATAGTCATGACTCTCATGTTGAAAAATCGAAAATTTTCAAAAAATGTTTTTTCTATCGAAAAATGTCAAATTTGATCATTTTGGACTTATTTATACTTAGTCCAGTCATAAACGACCTCTATGTATACATTTTGACTTACTTTTATCAAAATTTCAATGATTTGTATAGTCAGGACATTCAAGTTGAAAAATCGAAAATTTTCAAAAAATGTTTTTTCTATCGAAAAATGTCAAATTTGATCATTTTTGGCTTATTTATACCTAGTCCAGTCATAAAGGACCTACATGTATACATTTTGACTAACTTGGATCAAAATTTCAATGATTTGTATAGTCATGACTCTCATGTTGAAAAATCGAAAATTTTCAAAAAATGTTTTTTTCTATCGAATTATGTCAAATTTGATCATTTTTGGCTTACTTATACCTAGTCCAGTCATAAACGACCTCGATGTATACATTTTGACTTACTTGGATCAAAATGTCAATGATTTGTATAGTCATGACATTCTAGTTGAAAAATCGAAAATTTTCAAAAAATGTTTTTTCTATCGAAAAATGTCAAATTTGATCATTTTGGACTTATTTATACTTAGTCCAGTCATAAACGACCTCTATGTATACATTTTGACTTACTTGGATCAAATTTTCAATGATTTGTATAGTCATGACACTCTAGTTGAAAAATCGAAAATTTTCAAAAAATGTTTTGTCTATCGAATTATGTCAAATTTGATCATTTTTGGCTTACTTATACCTAGTCCAGTCATAAACGACCTCGATGTATACATTTTGACTTACTTGGATCAAAATTTCAATGATTTGTATAGTCATGACATTCTAGTTGAAAAATCGAAAATTTTCAAAAAATGTTTTTTCTATCGAAAAATGTCAAATTTGATCATTTTTGGCTTATTTATACTTAGTCCAGTCATAAACGACCTCTATGTATACATATTGACTTACTTGGATCAAAATTTCAATGATTTGTATAGTCATGACTCTCATATTGAAAAATCGAAAATATTCAAAAAATGTTTTTTTCTATCGAAAAATGTCAAATTTGATCATTTTGGACTTATTTATACTTAGTCCAGTCATGAACGACCTCTATGTATACATTTTGACTTACTTGGATCAAAATTTCAATGATTTGTATAGTCATGACATTCTAGTTGAAAAATCGAAAATTTTCAAAAAATGTTTTTTTCTATCGAAAAATGTCAAATTTGATCATTTTTGGCTTATTTATACTTAGTCCTGTCATAAAGGACCTCTTTGTATACATTTTGACTTACTTGGATCAAAATTTCAATGATTTGTATAGTCATGACTCTCATGTTGAAAAATCGAAAATTTTCAAAAAATGTTTTTTCTATCGAAAAATGTCAAATTTGATCATTTTTGGCTTATTTATACTTAGTCCTGTCATAAAGGACCTCTTTGTATACATTTTGACTTACTTGGATCAAAATTTTAATGATTTGTATAGTCATGACTCTCATGTTGAAAAATCGAAAATTTTCAAAAAATGTTTTTTCTATCGAAAAATGTCAAATTTGATCATTTTGGACTTATTTATACTTAGTCCAGTCATAAACGACCTCGATGTATACATTTTGACTTACTTGGATCAAAATTTCAATGATTTGTATAGTCATGACTCTCATGTTGAAAAATCGAAAATTTTCAAAAAATGTTTTTTTCTGCCGAAAAATGTCAAATTTCATCATTTTTGGCTTATTTACACTTAGTCCTGTCAAAAAGGACCTCTATGTATACATTTTGACTAACTTGGATCAAAATTTAAATGATTTGTATAGTCATGACTCTCATGTTGAAATATCGAAAATTTTCAAAATATGTTTTTTCTATCGAAAAATGTCAAATTTGATTATTTTTGGCCTATTTATACTTAGTCCAGTCATAAACGACCTCGATGTATACATTTTGACTTACTTGGATCAAAATTTCAATGATTTGTATAGTCATGACATTCTAGTTGAAAAATCGAAAATTTTCAAAAAATGTTTTTTCTATCGAAAAATGTCAAATTTGATCATTTTGGACTTATTTATACTTAGTCCAGTCATAAACGACCTCTATGTATACATTTTGACTTACTTGGATCGAAATTTCAATGATTTGTATAGTCATGACATTCTAGTTGAAAAATCGAAAATTTTCAAAAAATGTTTTTTATATCGAAAAATGTCAAATTTGATCATTTTTGGCTTATTTATAATTAGTCCTGTCATAAAGGACCTCTTTGTATACATTTTGACTTACTTGGATCAAAATTTCAATGATTTGTATAGTCATGACTCTCATGTTGAAAAATCGAAAATTTTCAAAAAATGTTTTTTCTATCGAAAAATGTCAAATTTGATCATTTTTGGCTTATTTATACTTAGTCCTGTCATAAAGGACCTCTTTGTATACATTTTGACTTACTTGGATCAAAATTTCAATGATTTGTATAGTCATGACTCTCATGTTGAAAAATCGAAAATTTTCAAAAAATGTTTTTTCTATCGAAAAATGTCAAATTTGATCATTTTGGACTTATTTATACTTAGTCCAGTCATAAACGACCTCGATGTATACATTTTGACTTACTTGGATCAAAATTTCAATGATTTGTATAGTCATGACTCTCATGTTGAAAAATCGAAAATTTTCAAAAAATGTTTTTTCTGTCGAAAAATGTCAAATTTGATCATTTTTGGCTTATTTACACTTAGTCCTGTCATAAAGGACCTCTATGTATACATTTTGACTAACTTGGATCAAAATTTAAATGATTTGTATAGTCATGACTCTCATGTTGAAATATCGAAAATTTTCAAAATATGTTTTTTTCTATCGAAAAATGTCAAATTTGATTATTTTTGGCCTATTTATACTTAGTCCAGTCATAAACGACCTCGATGTATACATTTTGACTTACTTGGATCAAAATTTCAATGATTTGTATAGTCATGACATTCTAGTTGAAAAATCGAAAATTTTCAAAAAATGTTTTTTCTATCGAAAAATGTCAAATTTGATCATTTTGGACTTATTTATACTTAGTCCAGTCATAAACGACCTCTATGTATACATTTTGACTTACTTGGATCAAAATTTCAATGATTTGTATAGTCATGACATTGTAGTTGAAAAATCGAAATTTTTCAAAAAATGTTTTTTCTATCGAAAAATGTCAAATTTGATCATTTTTGGCGTATTTATACTTAGTCCAGTCATAAAGGACCTCTATGTATACATTTTGACTTACTTGGATCAAAATTTCAATGATTTGTATAGTCATGACTCTCATGTTGAAAAATCGAAAATTTTCAAAAAATGTTTTTTCTATCGAAAAATGTCAAATTTGATCATTTTTGGCTTATTTATACTTAGTCCTGTCATAAAGGACCTCTTTGTATACATTTTGACTTACTTGGATCAAAATTTCATCGATTTGTATAGTCATGACTCTCATGTTGAAAATCGAAAATTTTCAAAAAATGTTTTTTCTATCGAAAAATGTCAAATTTGATCATTTTGGACTTATTTATACTTAGTCCAGTCATAAACGACCTCGATGTATACATTTTGACTTACTTGGATCAAAATTTCAATGATTTGTATAGTCATGACTCTCATGTTGAAAAATCGAAAATTTTCAAAAAATGTTTTTTCTATCGAAAAATGTCAAATTTGATCATTTTTGGCTTATTTACACCTAGTCCTGTCATAAAGGACCTCTATGTATACATTTTGACTAACTTGGATCAAAATTTAAATGATTTGTATAGTCATGACTCTCATGTTGAAATATCGAAAATTTTCAAAATATGTTTTTTCTATCGAAAAATGTCAAATTTGATTATTTTTGGCCTATTTATACTTAGATCAGTCATAAACGACCTCGATGTATACATTTTGACTTTCTTGGATCAAAATTTCAATGATTTGTATAGTCATGACATTCTAGTTGAAAAATCGAAAATTTTCAAAAAATGTTTTTTCTATCGAAAAATGTCAAATTTGATCATTTTGGACTTATTTATACTTAGTCCAGTCATAAACGACCTTTATGTATACATTTTGACTTACTTGGATCCAAATTTCAATGATTTGTATAGTCATGACATTCAAGTTGAAAAATCGAAAATTTTCAAAAAATGTTTTTTCTATCGAAAAATGTCAAATTTGATCATTTTTGGCGTATTTATACTTAGTCCACTCATAAAGGACCTCTATGTATACATTTTGACTTACTTGGATCAAAATTTCAATGATTTGTATAATCATGACTCTCATGTTGAAAAATCGAAAATTTTCAAAAAATGTTTTTTCTATCGAAAAATGTCAAATTTGATCATTTTGGACTTATTTATACTTAGTCCAGTCATAAACGACCTCGATGTATACATTTTGACTTACTTGAATCAAAATTTCAATGATTGTATAGTCATGACTCTCATGTTGAAAAATCGAAAATTTTCAAAAAATGTTTTTTCTATCGAAAAATGTCAAATTTGATCATTTTGGACTTATTTATGCTTAGTTCAGTCATAAACGACCTCTATGTATACATTTTGACTTACTTGAATCAAAATTTCAATGATTTGTATAGTCTTGACTCTCATGTTGAAAAATCTAAAATTTTCAAAAAATGTTTTTTCTATCGAAAAATGTCAAATATGATCATTTTTGGCTTATTTATACTTAGTCCAGTCATAAACGACCTCGATGTAAACATTTTGACTTACTTGAATCAAAATTTCAATGATTTGTATAGTCATGATGTTCTAGTTGAAAAATCGAAAATTTTCAAAAAATGTTTTTTCTATCGAAAAATGTCAAATTTGATCCTTTTGGACTTATTTATACTTAGTCCAGTCATAAACGACCTCGATGTATACATTTTGACTTACTTGGATCAAAATTTCAATGATTTGTATAGTCATGACTCTCATGTTGAAAAATCGAAAATTTTCAAAAAATGTTTTTTCTATCGAAAAATGTCAAATTTGATCATTTTGGACTTATTTATACTTAGTCCAGTCATAAACGACCTTTATGTATACATTTTGACTTACTTGGATCCAAATTTCAATGATTTGTATAGTCATGACATTCAAGTTGAAAAATCGAAAATTTTCAAAAAATGTTTTTTCTATCGAAAAATGTCAAATTTGATCATTTTTGGCGTATTTATACTTAGTCCACTCATAAAGGACCTCTATGTATACATTTTGACTTACTTGGATCAAAATTTCAATGATTTGTATAGTCATGACTCTCATGTTGAAAAATCGAAAATTTTCAAAAAATGTTTTTTCTGCCGAAAAATGTCAAATTTCATCATTTTTGGCTTATTTACACTTAGTCCTGTCAAAAAGGACCTCTATGTATACATTTTGACTAACTTGGATCAAAATTTAAATGATTTGTATAGTCATGACTCTCATGTTGAAATATCGAAAATTTTCAAAATATGTTTTTTCTATCGAAAAATGTCAAATTTGATTATTTTTGGCCTATTTATACTTAGTCCAGTCATAAACGACCTCGATGTATACATTTTGACTTACTTGGATCAAAATTTCAATGATTTGTATAGTCATGACATTCTAGTTGAAAAATCGAAAATTTTCAAAAAATGTTTTTTCTATCGAAAAATGTCAAATTTGATCATTTTGGACTTATTTATACTTAGTCCAGTCATAAACGACCTCTATGTATACATTTTGACTTACTTGGATCAAAATTTCAATGATTTGTATAGTCATGACATTCTAGTTGAAAAATCGAAAATTTTCAAAAAATTTTTTTTATATCGAAAAATGTCAAATTTGATCATTTTTGGCTTATTTATACTTAGTCCTGTCATAAACGACCTCGATGTATACATTTTAACTTACTTGGATCAAAATTTCAATGATTTGTATAGTCATGACATTCTAGTTGAAAAATCGAAAATTTTCAAAAAATGTTTTTTATATCGAAAAATGTCAAATTTGATCATTTTTGGCTTATTTATACTTAGTCCTGTCATAAAGGACCTCTTTGTATACATTTTGACTTACTTGGATCAAAATTTCAATGATTTGTATAGTCATGACTCTCATGTTGAAAAATCGAAAATTTTCAAAAAATGTTTTTTCTATCGAAAAATGTCAAATTTGATCATTTTTGGCTTATTTATACTTAGTCCTGTCATAAAGGACCTCTTTGTATACATTTTGACTTACTTGGATCAAAATTTCAATGATTTGTATAGTCATGACTCTCATGTTGAAAAATCGAAAATTTTCAAAAAATGTTTTTTCTATCGAAAAATGTCAAATTTGATCATTTTGGACTTATTTATACTTAGTCCAGTCATAAACGACCTCGATGTATACATTTTGACTTACTTGGATCAAAATTTCAATGATTTGTATAGTCATGACTCTCATGTTGAAAAATCGAAAATTTTCAAAAAATGTTTTTTCTGTCGAAAAATGTCAAATTTGATCATTTTTGGCTTATTTACACTTAGTCCTGTCATAAAGGACCTCTATGTATACATTTTGACTAACTTGGATCAAAATTTAAATGATTTGTATAGTCATGACTCTCATGTTGAAATATCGAAAATTTTCAAAATATGTTTTTTCTATCGAAAAATGTCAAATTTGATTATTTTTGGCCTATTTATACTTAGTCCAGTCATAAACGACCTCGATGTATACATTTTGACTTACTTGGATCAAAATTTCAATGATTTGTATAGTCATGACATTCTAGTTGAAAAATCGAAAATTTTCAAAAAATGTTTTTTCTATCGAAAAATGTCAAATTTGATCATTTTGGACTTATTTATACTTAGTCCAGTCATAAACGACCTCTATGTATACATTTTGACTTACTTGGATCAAAATTTCAATGATTTGCATAGTCATGACATTCTAGTTGAAAAATCGAAATTTTTCAAAAAATGTTTTTTCTATCGAAAAATGTCAAATTTGATCATTTTTGGCGTATTTATACTTAGTCCAGTCATAAAGGACCTCTATGTATACATTTTGACTTACTTGGATCAAAATTTCAATGATTTGTATAGTCATGACTCTCATGTTGAAAAATCGAAAATTTTCAAAAAATGTTTTTTCTATCGAAAAATGTCAAATTTGATCATTTTTGGCTTATTTATACTTAGTCCTGTCATAAAGGACCTCTTTGTATACATTTTGACTTACTTGGATCAAAATTTCATCGATTTGTATAGTCATGACTCTCATGTTGAAAATCGAAAATTTTCAAAAAATGTTTTTTCTATCGAAAAATGTCAAATTAGATCATTTTGGACTTATTTATACTTAGTCCAGTCATAAACGACCTCGATGTATACATTTTGACTTACTTGGATCAAAATTTCAATGATTTGTATAGTCATGACTCTCATGTTGAAAAATCGAAAATTTTCAAAAAATGTTTTTTCTATCGAAAAATGTCAAATTTGATCATTTTTGGCTTATTTATACTTAGTGAAGTCATAAACGACCTCGATGTATACATTTTGACTAACTTGGATCAAAATTTAAATGATTTGTATAGTCATGACTCTCATGTTGAATTATCGAAAATTTTCAAAATATGTTTTTTCTATCGAAAAATGTCAAATTTGATTATTTTTGGCCTATTTATACTTAGATCAGTCATAAACGACCTCGATGTATACATTTTGACTTTCTTGGATCAAAATTTCAATGATTTGTATAGTCATGACATTCTAGTTGAAAAATCGAAAATTTTCAAAAAATGTTTTTTCTATCGAAAAATGTCAAATTTGATCATTTTGGACTTATTTATACTTAGTCCAGTCATAAACGACCTTTATGTATACATTTTGACTTACTTGGATCCAAATTTCAATGATTTGTATAGTCATGACATTCAAGTTGAAAAATCGAAAATTTTCAAAAAATGTTTTTTCTATCGAAAAATGTCAAATTTGATCATTTTTGGCGTATTTATACTTAGTCCACTCATAAAGGACCTCTATGTATACATTTTGACTTACTTGGATCAAAATTTCAATGATTTGTATAATCATGACTCTCATGTTGAAAAATCGAAAATTTTCAAAAAATGTTTTTTCTATCGAAAAATGTCAAATTTGATCATTTTGGACTTATTTATGCTTAGTTCAGTCATAAACGACCTCTATGTATACATTTTGACTTACTTGAATCAAAATTTCAATGATTTGTATAGTCTTGACTCTCATGTTGAAAAATCTAAAATTTTCAAAAAATGTTTTTTCTATCGAAAAATGTCAAATATGATCATTTTTGGCTTATTTATACTTAGTCCAGTCATAAACGACCTCGATGTAAACATTTTGACTTACTTGAATCAAAATTTCAATGATTTGTATAGTCATGATGTTCTAGTTGAAAAATCGAAAATTTTCAAAAAATGTTTTTTTCTATCGAAAAATGTCAAATTTGATCCTTTTGGACTTATTTATACTTAGTCCAGTCATAAACGACCTCGATGTATACATTTTGACTTACTTGGATCAAAATTTCAATGATTTGTATAGTCATGACTCTCATGTTGAAAAGTCGAAAATTTTCAAAAAATGTTTTTTCTATCGAAAAATGTCAAATTTGATCATTTTTGGCTTATTTATACTTAGTCCTGTCATAAAGGACCTCTTTGTATACATTTTGACTTACTTGGATCAAAATTTCATCGATTTGTATAGTCATGACTCTCATGTTGAAAAATCGAAAATTTTCAAAAAATGTTTTTTCTATCGAAAAATGTCAAATTTGATCATTTTGGACTTATTTATACTTAGTCCAGTCATAAACGACCTCGATGTATACATTTTGACTTACTTGGATCAAAATTTCAATGATTTGTATTGTCATGACTCTCATGTTGAAAAATTGAAAATTTTCAAAAAATGTTTTTTCTATCGAAAAATGTCAAATTTGATCATTTTGGACTTATTTATACTTAGTCCAGTCATAAACGACCTCTATGTATACATTTTGACTTACTTGGATCAAAATTTCAATGATTTGTATAGTCAGGACATTCAAGTTGAAAAATCGAAAATTTTCAAAAAATGTTTTTTCTATCGAAAAATGTCAAATTTGATCATTTTTGGCTTATTTATACCTAGTCCAGTCATAAAGGACCTGCATGTATACATTTTGACTAACTTGGATCAAAATTTGAATGATTTGTATAGTCATGACTCTCATGTTGAAAAATCGAAAATTTTCAAAAAATGTTTTTTTCTATCGAATTATGTCAAATTTGATCATTTTTGGCTTACTTATACCTAGTCCAGTCATAAACGACCTCGATGTATAAATTTTGACTTACTTGGATCAAAATTTCAATGATTTGTATAGTCATGACATTCTAGTTGAAAAATCGAAAATTTTCAAAAAATGTTTTTTCTATCGAAAAATGTCAAATTTGATCATTTTGGACTTATTTATACTTAGTCCAGTCATAAACGACCTCTATGTATACATTTTGACTTACTTGGATCAAAATTTCAATGATTTGTATAGTCATGACATTCTAGTCGAATAATCGAAAATTTTCAAAAAATGTTTTTTCTATCGAATTATGTCAAATTTGATCATTTTTGGCTTACTTATACCTAGTCCAGTCATAAACGACCTCGATGTACACATTTTCACTTACTTGGATCAAAATTTCAATGATTTGTATAGTCATGACATTCTAGTTGAAAAATCGAAAATTTTCAAAAAATGTTTTTTCTATCGAAAAATGTCAAATTTTATCATTTTGGACTTATTTATACTTAGTCCAGTCATAAACGACCTCTATGTATACATTTTGACTTACTTGGATCAAAATTTCAATGATTTGTATAGTCATGACATTCTAGTTGAAAAATCGATAATTTTCAAAAAATGTTTTTTCTATCGAAAAATGTCAAATTTGATCATTTTGGACTTATTTATACTTAGTCCAGTCATAAACGACCTCTATGTATACATTTTGACTTACTTGGATCAAAATTTCAATGATTTGTATAGTCATGACATTCTAGTTGAAAAATCGAAAATTTTCAAAAAATGTTTTTTCTATCGAAAAATGTCAAATTTGATCATTTTTGGCTTATTTATACTTAGTCCTGTCATAAAGGACCTCGATGTATACATTTAGACTTACTTGGATCAAAATTTCAATGATTTGCATAGTCATGACTCTCATGTTGAAAAATCGAAAATTTTCAAAAAATGTTTTTTCTATCGAAAAATGTCAATTTTGATCATTTTTGGCGTATTTATACTTAGTCCACTCATAAAGGACCTCTATGTATACATTTTGACTTACTTGGATCAAAATTTCAATGATTTGTATAATCATGACTCTCATGTTGAAAAATCGAAAATTTTCAAAAAATGTTTTTTCTATCGAAAAATGTCAAATTTGATCATTTTGGACTTATTTATACTTAGTCCAGTCATAAACGACCTCTTTGTATACATTTTGACTTACTTGGATCAAAATTTCAATGATTTGTATAGTCATGACACTCTAGTTGAAAAATCGAAAATTTTCAAAAAATGTTTTTTCTATCGAATTATGTCAAATTTGATCATTTGTGGCTTACTTATACCTAGTCCAGTCATAAACGACCTCGATGTATACATTTTGACTTACTTGGATCAAAATTTCAATGATTTGTATAGTCATGACATTCTAGTTGAAAAATCGAAAATTTTCAAAAAATGTTTTTTCTATCGAAAAATGTCAAATTTGTTCATTTTTGGCTTATTTATACTTAGTCCAGTCATAAACGACCTCTATGTATACAAATTGACTTACTTGGATCAAAATTTCAATGATTTGTATAGTCATGACTCTCATATTGAAAAATCGAAAATATTCAAAAAATGTTTTTTCTATCGAAAAATGTCAAATTTGATCATTTTGGACTTATTTATACTTAGAAAAGTCATAAACGACCTCTATGTATACATTTTGACTTACTTGGATCAAAATTTCAATGATTTGTATAGTCATGACTCTTATGTTGAAAAATCGAAAATTTTCAAAAAATGTTTTTTCTATCGAAAAATGTCAAATTTGATCATTTTTGGCTTATTTATACTTAGTCCTGTCATAAAGGACCTCTTTGTATACATTTTGACTTACTTGGATCAAAATTTCAATGATTTGTATAGTCATGACTCTCATGTTGAAAAATCGAAAATTTTCAAAAAATGTTTTTTCTATCGAAAAATGTCAAATTTGATCATTTTGGACTTATTTATACTTAGTCCAGTCATAAACGACCTCAATGTATACATATTGACTTACTTGGATCAAAATTTCAATGATTTGTATAGACATGACTCTCATGTGGAAAAATCGAAAATTTTCAAAAAATGTTTTTTCTATCGAAAAATGTCAAATTTGATCATTTTAGGCTTATTTATGCTTAGTCCAATCATAAACGACCTCGATGTATACATTTTGACTTACTTTGATCAAAATTTCAATGATTTGTATAGTCATGACATTCTAGTTGAAAAATCGTTAATTTTCAAAAAATGTTTTTTCTATCGAAAAATGTCAAATTTGATCATTTTTGGCTTATTTATACTTAGTCCAGTCATAAACTACCTCTATGTATACATTTTGACTTACTTGGATCAAAATTTCAATGATTTGTATAGTCAGGACATTCTAGTTGAAAAATCGAAAATTTTCAAAAAATGTTTTTTCTATCGAAAAATATCAAATTTGATCATTTTTGGCTTATTTATACTTAGTCTTGTCATAAAGGACCTGCATGTATACATTTTGACTAACTTGGATCAAAATATCAATGATTTGTATAGTCATGACTCTCATGTTGAAAAATCGAAAATTTTCAAAAAATGTTTTTTTCTATCGAATTATGTCAAATTTGATCATTTTTGGCTTACTTATACCTAGTCCAGGCATGAACGAAATCGATGTATACATTTTGACTTACTTGGATCAAAATGTCAATGATTTGTATAGTCATGACATTCTAGTTGAAAAATCGAAAATTTTCAAAAAATTTTTTTTCTATCGAAAAATGTCAAATTTGATCATTTTTGGCTTATTTATACTTAGTCCAGTCATAAAGGACCTCTATGTATACATTTTGACTTACTTGGATCAAAATTTCAATGATTTGTATAGTCATGACTCTCATATTGAAAAATCGAAAATATTCAAAAAATGTTTTTTCTATCGAAAAATGTCAAATTTGATCATTTTGGACTTATTTATACTTAGTCCAGTCATAAACGACTTCTATGTATACATTTTGACTTACTTGGATCAAAATTTCAATGATTTGTATAGTCATGACATTCTAGTTGAAAAATCGAAAACTTTCTAAAAATGTTTTATCTATCGAAAAATGTCAAATTTGATCATTTTTGGCTTATTTATACTTAGTCCTGTCATAAAGGACCTCGATGTATACATTTTGACTTACTTGGATCAAAATTTCAATGATTTGTATAGTCATGACTCTCATGTTGAAAAATCGAAAATTTTCAAAAAATGTTTTTTCTATCGAAAAATGTCAAATTTGATCATTTTTGGCTTATTTATACTTAGTCCTGTCATAAAGGACCTCTATGTATACATTTTGACTTACTTGGATCAATATTTCAATGATTTGTATAGTCATGAATCTCATGTTGAAAAATCGAAAATTTTCAAAAAATGTTTTTTCTATCGAAAAATGTCAAATTTGATCATTTTGGACTTAGTTATACTTAGTCCAGTCATAAACGACCTCTATGTATACATTTTGACTTACTTGGATCAAAATTTCAATGATTTGTATAGTCATGACATTCTAGTTGAAAAATCGAAAATTTTCAAAAAATGTTTTTTTCTATCGAAAAATGTCAAATTTGATCATTTTGGACTTATTTATACTTAGTCCAGTCATAAACGACCTCTTTGTATACATTTTGACTTACTTGGATCAAAATTTCAATGATTTGTATAGTCATGACTCTCATGTTGAAAAATCGAAAATTTTCAAAAAATGTTTTTTCTATCGAAAAATGTCAAATTTGATCATTTTTGGCTTATTTATACTTAGTCCAGTCATAAACGACCTCTATGTATACATTTTGACTTACTTGGATCAAAATTTCAAAGATTTGAATAGTCATGACATTCTAGTTGAAAAATCGAAAATTTTCAAAAAATGTTTTTTCTATCGAAAAATGTCAAATTTGATCATTTTTGGCTTATTTATACTTAGTCCTGTCATAAAGGACCTCTTTGTTTACATTTTGACTTACTTGGATCAAAATTTCAATGATTTGTATAGTCATGACTCTCATGTTGAAAAATCGAAAATTTTCAAAAAATGTTTTTTCTATCGAAAAATGTCAAATTTGATCATTTTGGACCTATTTATACTTAGTCCAGTCATGAACGACTTCTATGTTTACATTTTGACTTACTTTGATCAAAATTTCAATGACATGTATAGTCATGACTCTCATGTTGAAAAATCGAAAATTTTCAAAAAATGTTTTTTCTATCGAAAAATGTCAAATTTGATCATTTTGGACCTATTTATACTTAGTCCAGTCATGAACGACTTCTATGTATACATTTTGACCTACTTGGATCAAAATTTCAATGATTTGTATAGTCATGACTCTCATTTTGAAAAATCTAAAATTTTCAAAAAATGTTTTTTCTATCGAAAAATGTTAAATTTGATCATTTTTGGCTTATTTATTCTTAGCCCAGTCATAAACGACCTCGATTTATACACTTTGACTTACTTGGATCAAAATTTCAATGATTTGTATAGTCATGACTCTCATTTTGAAAAATCTAAAATTTTCAAAAAATGTTTTTTCTATCGAAAAATGTTAAATTTGATCATTTTTGGCTTATTTATACTTAGTCCAGTCATAAACGACCTCGATGTATACACTTTGACTTACTTGGATCAAAATTTCAATGATTTGTATAGTCATGACATTCTAGTTGAAAAACCGGAAATTTTCAAAAAAGGTTTTTTCTACCGAAAAATGTCAAATTCGATCATTTTTGGCTTATTTATACTTAGTCCTGTCATAAAGGACCTCTATGTTTACATTTTGACTTACTTGGATCAAAATTTCAATGATTTGTATAGTCATGACTCTCATGTTGAAAAATCGAAAATTTTCAAAAAATGTTTTTTCTATCGAAAAATGTCAAATTTGATCATTTTGGACCTATTTATACTTAGTCCAGTCATGAACGACTTCTATGTTTACATTTTGACTTACTTTGATCAAAATTTCAATGACATGTATAGTCATGACTCACATGTTGAAAAATCGAAAATTTTCAAAAAATGTTTTTTCTATCGAAAAATGTCAAATTTGATCATTTTGGACCTATTTATACTTAGTCCAGTCATGAACGACTTCTATGTATACATTTTGACGTACTTGGATCAAAATTTCAATGATTTGTATAGTCATGACTCTCATTTTGAAAAATCTAAAATTTTCAAAAAATGTTTTTTCTATCGAAAAATGTTAAATTTGATCATTTTTGGCTTATTTATACTTAGTCCAGTCATAAACGACCTCGATGTATACACTTTGACTTACTTGGATCAAAATTTCAATGATTTGTATAGTCATGACTCTCATTTTGAAAAATCTAAAATTTTCAAAAAATGTTTTTTCTATCGAAAAATGTTAAATTTGATCATTTTTGGCTTATTCATACTTAGTCCAGTCATAAACGACCTCGATGTATACACTTTGACTTACTTGGATCAAAATTTCAATGATTTGTATAGTCATGCCTCTCATTTTGAAAAATCTAAAATTTTCAAAAAATGTTTTTTCTATCGAAAAATGTTAAATTTGATCATTTTTGGCTTATTTATACTTAGTCCTGTCATAAAAGACCTCAATGTATACATTTTGACTTACTTGGATCAAAATTTCAATGATTTGTATAGTCATGACTCTCATGTTCAAAAATCTTAAATTTTCAAAAAATGTTTTTTCTATCGAAAAATGTCAAATTTGATCATTTTTGGCTTATTTATACTTAGTCCAGTCATAAACGACCTCGATGTATACATTTTGACTTACTTGGATCAAAATTTCAATGATTTGTACAGTCATGACATTCTAATTGAAAAATCGAAAATTTTCAAAAAATGTTTTTTCTATCGACAAATGTGAAAATTTGATCATTTTTGGCTTATTTATACTTAGTCCAGTCATAAACGACCTCGATGTATACATTTTGACTTACTTGGATCAAAATTTTAATGATTTGTATAGTCATGACATTCTAGTTGAAAAATCGAAAATTTTCAAAAAATGTTTTTTCTATCGAAAAATGTCAAATTTGTTTATTTTTTCCTGTTTTATACTAAGTCCTGTCATAAAGGACCTCTATGAATACATTTTGACTTACTTGGAACAAAATTTAAATGATTTGTATAGTCATGACTCTCATGTTGAAAAATCGAAAATTTTCAAAATATGTTTTTTCTATCGAAAAATGTCAAATTTGATTATTTTTGGCTTATTTATACTTAGTCCAGTCATAAAAGACCTCGATGTATACATTTTGACTTACTTAGATCAAAATTTCAATGATTTGTATAGTCATGAC
>NW_025408370.1:0-23576 GCF_905475395.1 Chrysoperla carnea
AATGATTTGTATAGTCATGACATTCTAGTTGTAAAATCGGAAATTTTCAAAAAATGTTACTTCTATCGAAAAATGTCAAATTTGATCATTTTTTCTTATTTATACTTAGTCTAGTCATAAACGACCTCTATGTATACATTTTGACTTACTTGGATCAAAATTTCAATGATTTGTATAGTCATGACTCTCATGTTGAAAAATCGAAAATTTTCAAAAAACGTTTTTTCTATCGAAAAATGTCAAATTTGATCATTTTTGGCTTATTTATACTTAGTCCAGTCATAAAGGACCTCTATGTATACATTTTTACTTACTTGGATCAAAATTTCAATGATTTGTATATTCATGACTCTCATGTTGAAAAATCGGAAATATTCAAAAAATGTTTTTTCTATCGAAAAATGTCAAATTTGATCATTTTTGGCTTATTTATACTTATTCCAGTCATAAAGGACCTCTATGTATACATTTTGACTTACTTGGATCAAAATTTCAATGATTTGTATATTCATGACTCTCATGTTGAAAAATCGAAAATTTTCAAAAAACGTTTTTTCTATCGAAAAATGTCAAATTTGACCATTTTTGGCTTATTTATACTTAGTCCAGTCATTAAGGACCTCTATGTATACATTTTGACTTACTTGGATCAAAATTTCAATGATTTGTATAGTCATGACATTCTAGTTGTAGAATCGGAAATTTTCAAAAAATGTTTGTTCTATCGAAAAATGTCAAATTTGATCATTTTTTGCTTATTTATACTTAGTCCAGTCAAAAAGGACCTCTATGTATACATTTTGACTTACTTGGATCAAAATTTCAATGATTCGTATAGACACGACTCTCATGTGGAAAAATCGAAAATTTTCAAAAAATGTTTTTTCTATCGAAAAATGTCAAATTTGATCATTTTTGGCTTATTTATACTTAGTCCAGTCATAAAGGACCTCTTTGTATACATTTTGACTTACTTGGATCAAAATTTCAATGATTTGTAAAGTCATGAGTCTCATGTTGAAAAATCGAAAATTTTCAAAAAATGTTTTTTCTATCCAAAAATGTCAAATTTGATCATTTTTGGCTTATTTATACTTAGTCCAGTCATAAAGGACCTCTATGTATACATTTTGACTTACTTGGATCAAAATTTCAATGATTTGTATAGTCATGACATTCCAGTTGTAAAATCGGAAATTTTCAAAAAAAATTTCTACTATCGAAAAATGTCAAATTTGATCATTTATGGCTTATTTATAAAGTCATAAAGGAACTCTATGTATACATTTTGACTTACTTGGAGCAAAATTTCAATGATTTGTATAGTCATGACATTCTAGTTGTAAAATCGGAAATTTTCAAAAAATGTTTTTTCTGTCGAAAAATGTCAAATTTGATCATTTTTGGCTTATTTATACTTAGTCCAGTCATAAAGGACCTCTATGTATACATTTTGACTTACTTGGATCAAAATTTCAATGATTTGTATAGTCATGACATTCTAGTTGTAAAATCGGAAATTTTCAAAAAATGTTTTTTCTATCGAAAAATGTCAAATTTGATCATTTTTGGCTTATTTATACTTAGTCCAGTCATAAACGACCTCTATGTATACATTTTGACTTACTTGGCTCAAAATTTCAATGATTTGTATAGTCATGACTCTCATGTTGAAAAATCGGAAATTTTAAAAAATGTTTTTTCTATCGAAAAATGTCAAATTTGATCATTTTTGGCTTATTTATACTTAGTCCAGTCATAAAGGACCTCTATGTATACATTTTGACATACTTGGATCAAAATTTCAATGATTTGTATAGTAATGACATTCTAGTTGAAAAATCGAAAATTTTCAAAAAATGTTTTTTTCTATCGAAAAATGTCAAATTTGATCATTTTTGGCTTATTTATACTTAGCCCAGTCATAAAGGACCTCTATGTATACATTTTGACTTACTTAGATCAAAATTTCAATGATTTGTATAGTCATGACTCTCATAATATAAAATCGGAAATTTTCAAAAAATGTTTTTTCTATCGAAAAATGTCAAATTTGATCATTTTTGGCTTATTTATACTTAGTCCAGTCATAAACGACCTCTACGTATACATTTTGACTTACTTGGATCAAAATTTTAATGATTTGTATAGTCATGACTCTCATGTTGAAAAATCGAAAATTTTCAAAAAATGATTTTTCTATCGAAAAATGTCAAATTTGAACATTTTTTGGCTTATTTATACTTAGTCCAGTCATAAAGGACCTCTATGTATACATTTTGACTTACTTGGATCAAAATTTCAATGATTTGTATAGTCATGACATTCTAGTTGTAAAATCGGAAATTTTCAAAAAATGTTACTTCTATCGAAAAATGTCAAATTTGATCATTTTTTTCTTATTTATACTTAGTCTAGTCATAAACGACCTCTATGTATACATTTTGACTTACTTGGATCAAAATTTCAATGATTTGTATAGTCATGACTCTCATGTTGAAAAATCGAAAATTTTCAAAAAACGTTTTTTCTATCGAAAAATGTCAAATTTGATCATTTTTGGCTTATTTATACTTAGTCCAGTCATAAAGGACCTCTATGTATACATTTTGACTTACTTGGATCAAAATTTCAATGATTTGTATATTCATGACTCTCATGTTGAAAAATCGGAAATTTTCAAAAAATGTTTTTTCTATCGAAAAATGTCAAATTTGATCATTTTTGGCATATTTATACTTATTCCAGTCATAAAGGACCTCTATGTATACATTTTGACTTACTTGGATCAAAATTTTAATGATTTGTATAGTCATGACATTCTAGTTGTAAAATCGGAAATTTTCAAAAAATATTTTTTCTATCGAAAAATGTCAAATTTGATCATTTTTGGCTTATTTATACTTAGTCCAGTCATAAAGGACCTCTATGTATACATTTTGACTTATTTGGATCAAAATTTCAATGATTTGTGTAGTCATGACTCTCATGTTGAAAAATCGGAAATTTTCAAAAAATGTTTTTTCTATCGAAAAATGTCAAATTTGATCATTTTTGGCTTATTTATACTTAGTCCAGTCATAAAGGACCTCTATGTATACATTTTGACTTACTTGGACAAAAATTTCAATGATTTGTATAGTCATGACATTCTAGTTGTAAAATCGGAAATTTTCAAAAAATGTTAATTCTATCGAAAAATGTCAAATTTGATAATTTTTTTCTCATTTATACTTAGTCCAGTCATAAAGGACCTCTATGTATACATTTTGACTTACTTGGATCAAAATTTCAATGATTTGTATAGTCATGACTCTCATGTTGAAAAATCGAAAATTTTCAAAAAATGTTTTTTCTATCGAAAAATGTCAAATTTGATCATTTTTGGCTTATTTATACTTAGTCCAGTCATAAAGGACGTCTATGTATACATTTTGACTTACTTGGATCAAAATTTCAATGATTTGTATAGTCATGACATTCTAGTTGTAAAATCGGAAATTTTCAAAAAATGTTACTTCTATCGAAAAATGTCAAATTTGATCATTTTTTTCTTATTTATACTTAGTCTAGTCATAAACGACCTCTATGTATACATTTTGACTTACTTGGATCAAAATTTCAATGATTTGTATAGTCATGACTCTCATGTTGAAAAATCGAAAATTTTCAAAAAACGTTTTTTCTATCGAAAAATGTCAAATTTGATCATTTTTGGCTTATTTATACTTAGTCCAGTCATAAAGGACCTCTATGTATACATTTTGACTTACTTGGATCAAAATTTCAATGATTTGTATATTCATGACTCTCATGTTGAAAAATCGGAAATTTTCAAAAAATGTTTTTTCTATCGAAAAATGTCAAATTTGATCATTTTTGGCTTATTTATACTTATTCCAGTCATAAAGGACCTCTATGTATACATTTTGACTTACTTGGATCAAAATTTCAATGATTTGTAAAGTCATGAGTCTCATGTTGAAAAATCAAAAATTTTCAGAAAATGTTTTTTCTATCGAAAAATGTCAAATTTGATCATTTTTGGCTTATTTATACTTAGTCCAGTCATAAAGGCCCTCTATGTATACATTTTGACTTACTTGGATCCAAATTTCAATGATTTGTATAGTCATGACTCTCATGTTAAAAAATCGGAAATTTTCAAAAAATGTTTTTTCTATCGAAAAATGTCAAATTTGATCATTTTTGGCTTATTTATACTTAGTCCAGTCATAAAGGATCTCTATGTATACATTTTGACTTACTTGGATCAAAATTTCAATGATTTGTATAGACATGACTCTCATGTGGAAAAATCGAAAATTTTCAAAAAAATGTTTTTTCTATCGAAAAATGTCAAATTTGATCATTTTTGGCCTATTTATACTTAGTCCAGTCATAAACGACCTCTATGTATACATTTTGACTTACTTGGATCAAAATTTCAATGATTTGTATAGTCATGACATTCTAGTTGTAAAATCGGAAATTTTCAAAAAATGTTATTTCTATCGAAAAATGACAAATTTGATCATTTTTTTCTTATTTATACTTAGTCTAGTCATAAACGACCTCTTTGTATACATTTTGACTTACTTGGATCAAAATTTCAATGATTTGTATAGTCATGACTCTCATGTTGAAAAATCGAAAATTTTCAAAAAATGTTTTTTCTATCGAAAAATGTCAAATTTGACCATTTTTGGCTTATTTATACTTAGTCCAGTCATAAAGGACCTCTATGTATACATTTTGACTTACTTGGATCAAAATTTCAATGATTTGTATATTCATGAATCTCATGTTGAAAAATCGGAAATTTTCAAAAAATGTTTTTTCTATCGAAAAATGTCAAATTTGATCATTTTTGGCCTATTTACACTTAGTCCAGTCATAAAGGACCTCTATGTATACATTTTGACTTACTTGTATCAAAATTTCAATGATTTATATAGTCATGACATTCTAGTTGTAAAATCGGAAATTTTCAAAAAATGTTTTTTCTATCGAAAAATGTCAAATTTGATCATTTTTGGCTTATTTATACTTAGTCCAGTCATAAAGGACCTCTATGTATACATTTTGACTTACTTGGATCAAAATTTCAATGATTTGTAAAGTCATGAGTCTCATGTTGAAAAATCGAAAATTTTCAAAAAATGTTTTTTCTATCGAAAAATGTCAAATTTGATCATTTTTGGCTTATTTATACTTAGTCCAGTCATAAAGGACCTCTATGTATACATTTTGACTTACTTGGATCAAAATTTCAATGATTTGTATAGTCATGACATTCTAGTTGTAAAATCGGAAATTTTCAAAAAAAATTTTTCTATCGAAAAATGTCAAATTTGATCATTTATGGCTTATTTATAAAGTCATAAAGGAACTCTATGTATACATTTTGACTTACTTGGAGCAAAATTTCAATGATTTGTATAGTCATGACATTCTAGTTGTAAAATCGGAAATTTTCAAAAAATGTTTTTTCTGTCGAAAAATGTCAAATTTGATCATTTTTGGCTTATTTATACTTAGTCCAGTCATAAAGGACCTCTATGTATACATTTTGACTTACTTGGATCAAAATTTCAATGATTTGTATAGTCATGACATTCTAGTTGTAAAATCGGAAAATTTCAAAAAATGTTTTTTCTATCGAAAAATGTCAAATTTGATCATTTTTGGCTTATTTATACTTAGTCCAGTCATAAACGACCTCTATGTATACATTTTGACTTACTTGGCTCAAAATTTCAATGATTTGTATAGTCATGACATTCTAGTTGTAAAATCGGAAATTTTCAAAAAATGTTTTTTCTATCGAAAAATGTCAAATTTGATCATTTTTGGCTTATTTATACTTAGTCCAGTCATAAAGGACCTCTATGTATACATTTTGACTTACTTGGATCAAAATTCCAATGATTTGTAAAGTCATGAGTCTCATGTTGAAAAATCGAAAATTTTCAAAAAATGTTTTTTCTATCGAAAAATGTCAAATTTGATCATTTTTGGCTTATTTATACTTAGTCCAGTCATAAAGGACCTCTATGTATACATTTTGACTTACTTGGATCAAAATTTCAATGATTTGTATAGTCATGACATTCTAGTTGTAAAATCGGAAATTTTCAAAAAAAATTTTTCTATCGAAAAATGTCAAATTTGATCATTTATGGCTTATTTATAAAGTCATAAAGGAACTCTATGTATACATTTTGACTTACTTGGAGCAAAATTTCAATGATTTGTATAGTCATGACATTCTAGTTGTAAAATCGGAAATTTTCAAAATATGTTTTTTCTGTCGAAAAATGTCAAATTTGATCATTTTTGGCTTATTTATACTTAGTCCAGTCATAAAGGACCTCTATGTATACATTTTGACTTACTTGGATCAAAATTTCAATGATTTGTATAGTCATGACATTCTAGTTGTAAAATCGGAAAATTTCAAAAAATGTTTTTTTCTATCGAAAAATGTCAAATTTGATCATTTTTGGCTTATTTATACTTAGTCCAGTCATAAACGACCTCTATGTATACATTTTGACTTACTTGGCTCAAAATTTCAATGATTTGTATAGTCATGACATTCTAGTTGTAAAATTGGAAATTTTCAAAAAATGTTTTTTCTATCGAAAAATGTCAAATTTGATCATTTTTGGCTTATTTATACTTAGTCCAGTCATAAACGACCTCTATGTATACATTTTGACTTACTTGGATCAAAATTCCAATGATTTGTTTAGTCATGACTCTCATGTTGAAAAATCGAAAATTTTCAAAAAATGTTTTTTCTATCGAAAAATGTCAAATTTGATCATTTTTGGCTTATTTATACTTAGTCCAGTCATAAAACACCTCTTTGTATACATTTTGACTTACTTGGATCAAAATTTCAATGACTTTTATAGTCATGACTCTCATGTTGAAAAATCGAAAATTTTCAAAAAATGTTTTTTCTATCGAAAAATGTCAAATTTGATCATTTTTGGCTTATTTATACTTAGTCCAGTCATAAAGGACCTCTATGTATACATTTTGAATTACTTGGATCAAAATATCAATGATTTGTATAGTCATGACATTCTAGTTGTAAAATCGGAAATTTTCAAAAAATGTTTTTTCTATCGAAAAATGTCAAATTTGATCATTTTTGGCTTATTTATACTTAGTCCAGTCATAAACGACCTCTATGTATACATTTTGACTTACTTGGATCAAAATTCCAATGATTTGTTTAGTCATGACTCTCATGTTGAAAAATCGAAAATTTTCAAAAAATGTTTTTTCTATCGAAAAATGTCAAATTTGATCATTTTTGGCTTATTTATACTTAGTCCAGTCATAAAACACCTCTTTGTATACATTTTGACTTACTTGGATCAAAATTTCAATGACTTTTATAGTCATGACTCTCATGTTGAAAAATCGAAAATTTTCAAAAAATGTTTTTTCTATCGAAAAATGTCAAATTTGATCATTTTTGGCTTATTTATACTTAGTCCAGTCATAAAGGACCTCTATGTATACATTTTGAATTACTTGGATCAAAATATCAATGATTTGTATAGTCATGACATTCTAGTTGTAAAATCGGAAATTTTCAAAAAATGTTTCTTCTATCGAAAAATGTCAAATTTGATCATTTTTGGCTTATTTATACTTAGTCCAGTCATAAAGGACCTCTATGTATACATTTTGACTTACTTGGATCAAAATTTCAATGATTTGTAAAGTCATGAGTCTCATGTTGAAAAATCGAAAATTATCAAAAAATGTTTTTTCTATCGAAAAATGTCAAATTTGATCATTTTTGGCTTATTTATACTTAGTCCAGTCATAAAGGAACTCTATGTATACATTTTGACTTACTTGGATCAAAATTTCAATGATTTGTATAGTCATGACATTCTAGTTGTAAAATCGGAAATTTTCAAAAAACGTTTTTTCTATCGAAAAATGTCAAATTTGATCATTTTTGGCTTATTTATACTTAGACCAGTCACAAAGGACCTCTATGTATACATTTTGAATTACTTGGATCAAAATATCAATGATTTGTATAGTCATGACATTCTAGTTGTAAAATCGGAAATTTTCAAAAAATGTTTTTTCTATCGAAAAATGTCAAATTTGATCATTTTTGGCTTAGTTATACTTAGTCCAGGCATAAAGGACCTCTATGTATACATTTTGACTTACTTGGATCAAAATTTCAATGATTTGTATAGTCATGACATTCTAGTTGTAAAATCGGAAATTTTCAAAAAATGTTTTTTCTATCGAAAAATGTCAAATTTGATCATTTTTGGCTTATTTATACTTAGTCCAGTCATAAAGGACCTCTATGTATACATTTTGACTTACTTGGATCAAAATTTCAATGATTTGTAAAGTCATGAGTCTCATGTTTAAAAATCGAACATTATCAAAAAATGTTTTTTCTATCGAAAAATGTCAAATTTGATCATTTTTGGCTTATTTATACTTAGTCCAGTCATAAAGGAACTCTATGTATACATTTTGACTTACTTGGATCAAAATTTCAATGATTTGTATAGTCATGACATTCTAGTTGTAAAATCGGAAATTTTCAAAAAACGTTTTTTCTATCGAAAAATGTCAAATTTGATCATTTTTGGCTTATTTATACTTGGACCAGTCATAAAGGACCTCTATGTATACATTTTGACTTACTTGGATCAAAATTTCAATGATTTGTATAGTCATGACATTCTAGTTGTAAAATCGGAAATTTTCAAAAAATGTTTTTTCTATCGAAAAATGTCAAATTTGATCATTTTTGGCTTATTTAAACTTATTCCAGTCATAAAGGACCTCTATGTATACATTTTGACTTACTTGGATCAAAATTTCAATGATTTGTATAGTCATGACATTCTAGTTGTAAAATCGGAAATTTTCAAAAAATGTTTTTTCTATCGAAAAATGTCAAATTTGATCATTTTTGGCTTATTTATACTTAGTCCAGTCATAAAGGACCTCTATGTATACAGTTTGACTTACTTGGATCAAAATTTCAATGATTTGTATAGACATGACTCTCATGTGGAAAAATCGAATATTTCAAAAAATGTTTTTTCTATCGAAAAATGTCAAATTTGTTCATTTTTGGCTTATTTATACTTAGTCCAGTCATAAAGGAAGTCTATGTATACATTTTGACTTACTTGGATCAAAATTTCAATGATTTGTATAGTCATGAGTCTCATGTTGAAAAATCGAAAATTATCAAAAAATGTTTTTTCTATCGAAAAATGTCAATTTTGATCATTTTTGGCTTATTTATACTTAGTCCAGTCATAAAGGACCTCTATGTATACATTTTGACTTGCTTGGATCAAAATTTCAATGGTTTGTATAGTCATGACATTCTAGTTGTAAAATCGGAAATTTTCAAAAAATGTTTTTTCTATCGAAAAATGTCAAATTTGATCATTTTTGGCTTATTTATACTTAGTCCAGTCATAAAGGACCTCTATGTATACATTTTGACTTACTTGGATCAATATTTCAATGATTTGTATAGTCATGAGTCTCATGTTGAAAAATCGAAAATTTTCAAAAAATGTTTTTTCTATCGAAAAATGTAAAATTTGATCATTTTTGGCTTATTTATACTTAGTCCAGTCATAAAGGACCTCTATGTATACATTTTGACTTACTTGGATCAAAATTTCAATGATTTGTAAAGTCATGAGTCTCATGTTGAAAAATCGAAAATTATCAAAAAATGTTTTTTCTATCGAAAAATGTCAAATTTGATCATTTTTGGCTTATTTATACTTAGTCCAGTCATAAAGGAACTCTATGTATACATTTTGACTTACTTGGATCAAAATTTCAATGATTTGTATAGTCATGACATTCTAGTTGTAAAATCGGAAATTTTCAAAAAACGTTTTTTCTATCGAAAAATGTCAAATTTGATCATTTTTGGCTTATTTATACTTAGTCCAGTCATAAAGGACCTCTATGTATACATTTTGACTTACTTGGATCAAAATTTCAATGATTTGTGTAGTCATGGCATTATAGTTGAAAAATCGAAAATTTTCAAAAAATGTTTTTTCTATCGAAAAATGTCAAATTTGATCATTTTTGGCTTATTTATACTTAGTCCAGTCATAAACGACCTCTATGTATACATTTTGACTTACTTGGATCAAAATTCCAATGATTTGTATAGTCATGACTCTCATGTTGAAAAATCGAAAATTTTCAAAAAATGTTTTTTCTATCGAAAAATGTCAAATTTCATCATTTTTGGCTTATTTATACTGAGTCCAGTCATAAACGACCTCTTTGTATACATTTTGACTTACTTGGATCAAAATTTCAATGACTTTTATAGTCATGACTCTCATGTTGAAAAATCGAAAATTTTCAAAAAATGTTTTTTCTATCGAAAAATGTCAAATTTGATCATTTTTGGCTTATTTATACTTAGTCCAGTCATAAAGGACCTCTATGTATACATTTTGCATTACTTGGATCAAAATTTCAATGATTTGTAAAGTCATGACATTCTAGTTGTAAAATCGGAAATTTTCAAAAAATGTTTTTTCTATCGAAAAATGTCAAATTTGATCATTTTTGGCTTATTTATACTTAGTCCAGTCATAAAGGACCTCTATGTATACATTTTGACTTACTTGGATCAAAATTTCAATGATTTGTAAAGTCATGAGTCTCATGTTGAAAAATCGAAAATTATCAAAAAATGTTTTTTCTATCGAAAAATGTCAAATTTGATCATTTTTGGCTTATTTATACTTAGTCCAGTCATAAAGGAACTCTATGTATACATTTTGACTTACTTGGATCAAAATTTCAATGATTTGTATAGCCATGACATTCTAGTTGTAAAATCGGAAATTTTCAAAAAATGTTTTTTCTATCGAAAAATGTCAAATTTGATCATTTTTGGCTTATTTATACTTAGTCCAGTCATAAAGGACCTCTATGTATACATTTTGACTTACTTGGATCAAAATTTCAATGATTTGTATAGTCATGACATTCTAGTTGTAAAATCGGAAATTTTCAAAAAATGTTTTTTCTATCGAAAAATGTCAAATTTGATCATTTTTGGCTAATTTATACTTAGTCCAGTCATAAAGGACCTCTATGTATACATTTTGACTTACTTGGATCAAAATTTCAATGATTTGTATAGTCATGACATTCTAGTTGTAAAATCGGAAATTTTCAAAAAATGTTTTTTCTATCGAAAAATGTCAAAGTTGATCATTTTTGGCTTATTTATACTTAGTCCAGTCATAAAGGACCTCTATGTATACATTTTGACTTACTTGGATCAAAATTTCAATGATTTGTGTAGCCATGACATTATAGTTGAAAAATCGGAAATTTTCAAAAAATGTTTTTTCTATCGAAAAATGTCCAATCTGATCATTTTTTGCTTATTTATACTTAGTCCAGTCATAAAGGACCTCTATGTATACATTTTGACTTACTTGGATCAAAATTTCAATGATTCGAATAGACATGACTCTCATGTGGAAAAATCGAAACTTTTCAAAAAATGTTTTTTCTATCGAAAAATATCAAATTTGATCATTTTTGGCTTATTTATACTTAGTCCAGTCATAAAGGACCTCTATGTATACATTTTGACTTACTTGGATCAAAATTTCAATGATTTGTAAAGTCATGAGTCTCATGTTGAAAAATCGGAAATTTTCAAAAAATGTTTTTTCTATCGAAAAATGTTAAATTTGATCATTTTTGGCTTATTGATACTTAGTCCAGTCATAAAGGACCTCTATGTATACATTTTGACTTACTTGGATCAAAATTTCAATGATTTGTATAGTCATGACATTCTAGTTGTAAAATCGGAAATTTTCAAAAAAAATTTTTCTATCGAAAAATGTCAAATTTGATCATTTATGGCTTATTTATAAAGTCATAAAGGAACTCTATGTATACATTTTGACTTACTTGGAGCAAAATTTCAATGATTTGTATAGTCATGACTTTCTAGTTGTAAAATCGGAAATTTTCAAAAAATGTTTTTTCTATCGAAAAATGTCAAATTTGATCATTTTTGGCTTATTTATACTTAGTCCAGTCATAAAGGACCTCTATGTATACATTTTGACTTACTTGGATCAAAATTTCAATGATTTGTATAGTCATGACATTCTAGTTTTAAAATCGGAAATTTTCAAAAAATGTTTTTTCTATCGAAAAATGTCAAATTTGATCATTTTTGGCTTATTTATACTTAGTCCAGTCATTAACGACCTCTATGTATACATTTTGACTTACTTGGATCAAAATTTCAATGATTTGTGTAGTCATGACATTATAGTTGAAAAATCGAAAATTTTCAAAAAATGTTTTTTCTATCGAAAAATGTCAAATTTGATCATTTTTGGCTTATTTTTACTTAGTCCAGTCATAAACGACCTCTATGTATACATTTTGACTTACTTGGATCAAAATTCCAATGATTTGTATAGTCATGACTCTCATGTTGAAAAATCGAAAATTTTCAAAAAATGTTTTTTCTATCGAAAAATGTCAAATTTGATCATTTTTGGCTTATTTATACTGAGTCCAGTCATAAACGACCTCTTTGTATACATTTTGACTTACTTGGATCAAAATTTTAATGACTTTTATAGTCATGACTCTCATGTTGAAAAATCGAAAATTTTCAAAAAATGTTTTTTCTATCGAAAAATGTCAAATTTGATCATTTTTGGCTTTTATACTTAGTCCAGTCATAAAGGACCTCTATGTATACATTTTGAATTACTTGGATCAAAATTTCAATGATTTGTATAGTCATGACTCTCATGTGGAAAATTTCGAAAATATTCAAAAAATGTTTTTTCTATGGAAAAATGTCAAATTTGATCATTTTTGGCTTATTTATACTTAGTCCAGTCATAAAGGACCTCTATGTATACATTTTTACTTACTTGGATCAAAATTTCAATGATTTGTATAGTCATGACATTCTACTTGTAAAATCGGAAATTTTCAAAAAATGTTTTTTCTATCGAAAAATGTCAAATTTGATCATTTTTGGCTTATTTATACTTAGTCCAGTCATAAAGGACCTCTATGTATACATTGTGACTTACTTGGATCAAAATTTCAATGATTTGTATAGTCATGACTCTCATGTTGAAAAATCGAAAATTTTCAAAAAAATGTTTTTCTATCGAAAAATGTCAAATTTGATCATTTTTGGCTTATTTATACTTAGTCCAGTCATATAGGACCTCTATGTATACATTTTGACTTACTTGGATCAAAATTTCAATGATTTGTATAGTCATGACTCTCATGTTGAAAAATCGAAAATTTTCAAAAAATGTTTTTTCAATCAAAAATGTCAAATTTGATCATTTTTGGCTTATTTATACTTAGTCCAGTCATAAAAGACCTCTATGTATACATTTTGACTTACTTGGATCAAAATTTGAATGATTTGTATAGTCATGACATTCTAGTTGTAAAATCGGAAATTTTCAAAAAATGTTTTTTCTATCGAAAAATGTCAAATTTGATCATTTTTGGCTTATTTATACTTAGTCCAGTCATAAAGGACCTCTATGTATACATTTTTACTTACTTGGATCAAAATTACAAGGATTTGTATAGTCATGACTCTCAAGTTGAAAAATGGAAAATTTTCAAAAAATGTTTTTTCTAGCGAAAAATGTCAAATTTGATCATTTTTGGCTTATTTATACTTAGTCCAGTCATAAACGACCTCTATGTATACATTTTGACTTACTTGGATCAAAATTTCAATGATTTGTATAGTCATGACTCTCATGATGAAAAATCGAAAATTTTCAAAAAATGTTTTTTCTATCGAAAAATGTCAAATTTGATCATTTTTGGCTTATTTATACTTAGTCCAGTCATAAAGGACCTCTATGTATACATTTTGACTTACTTGGATCAAAATTTCAATGATTTATATATTCATGACATTCTAGTTGTAAAATCGGAAATTTTCAAAAAATGTTTTTTCTATCGAAAAATGTCAAATTTGATCATTTTTGTCTTATTTATACTTAGTCCAGTCATAAACGACCTCTATGTATACATTTTGACTTACTTGGATCAAAATTTCAGTGATTTGTATAGTCATGACTCTTATGTTTAAAAATCGGAAATTTTCAAAAAATGTTTTTTCTATCGAAAAATGTCAAATTTGATCATTTTTGGCTTATTTATACTTAGTCCACTCATAAACGACCTCTATGTATACATTTTGACTTACTTGGATCAAAATTTCAATGATTTGTATAGTCATGACATTCTACTTGTAAAATCGGAAATTTTCAAAAAATGTTTCTTCTATCGAAAAATGTCAAATTTGGTCATTTTTGGCTTATTTATACTTAGTCCAGTCATGAAGGACCTCTATGTATACATTTTGACTTACTTGGATCAAAATTTCAATGATTTGTATAGTCATGACATTCTAGTTGTAAAATCGGAAAATTTTCAAAAAATGTTTTTTCTATCGAAAAATGTCAAATTTGATCATTTTTGGCTTATTTATACTTAGTCCAGTCATAAACGACCTCTATGTATACATTTTGACTTACTTGGATCAAAATTTCAATGATTTGTATAGTCATGACTCTCATGATGAAAAATCGAAAATTTTCAAAAAATGTTTTTTCTATCGAAAAATGTCAAATTTGATCATTTTTGGCTAATTTATACTTAGTCCAGTCATAAAGGACCTCTATGTATACATTTTGACTTACTTGGATCAAAATTTCAATGATTTATATATTCATGACATTCTAGTTGTAAAATCGGAAATTTTCAAAAAATGTTTTTTCTATCGAAAAATGTCAAATTTGATCATTTTTGGCTTATTTATACTTAGTCCAGTCATAAAGGACCTCTATGTATACATTTTGACTTACTTGGATCAAAATTTCAGTGATTTGTATAGTCATGACTCTCATGTTTAAAAATCGGAAATTTTCAAAAAATGTTTTTTCTATCGAAAAATGTCAAATTTGATCATTTTTGGCTTATTTATACTTAGTCCAGTCATAAACGACCTCTATGTATACATTTTGACTTACTTGGATCAAAATTTCAATGATTTGTATAGTCATGACATTCTACTTGTAAAATCGGAAATTTTCAAAAAATGTTTCTTCTATCGAAAAATGTCAAATTTGGTCATTTTTGGCTTATTTATACTTAGTCCAGTCATGAAGGACCTCTATGTATACATTTTGACTTACTTGGATCAAAATTTCAATGATTTGTATAGTCATGACATTCTAGTTGTAAAATCGGAAATTTTCAAAAAATGTTTTTTCTATCGAAAAATGTCAAATTTGATCATTTTTGGCTTATTTATACTTATTCCAGTCATAAAGGACCTCTATGTATACATTTTGACTTACTTGGATCAAAATTTCAATGATTTGTAAAGTCATGAGTCTCATGTTGAAAAATCGAAAATTTTCAAAAAATGTTATTTCTATCGAAAAATGTCAAATTTGATCATTTTTGGCTTATTTATACTTAGTCCAGTCATAAAGGACCTCTATGTGTACATTTTGACTTACTTGGATCAAAATTTCAATGATTTGTATAGACATGACTCTCATGTGGAAAAATCGAAAATATTCAAAAAATGTTTTTTCTATCGAAAAATGTAAAATTTGATCATTTTTGGCTTATTTATACTTAATCCAGTCATAAAGAACCTCTATGTATACATTTTAACTTACTTGGATCAAAATTTCAATGATTTGTATAGTCATGACTCTCATGTTGAAAAATCGAAAATTTTCAAAAAATGTTTTTCTATCGAAAAATGTCAAATTTGATCATTTTTGGCTTATTTATACTTAGTCCAGTCATAAACGATCCTATGTATACATTTTGACTTACTTGGATCAAAATTTCAATGATTTGTATAGTCATGACATTCTACTTGTAAAATCGGTAATTTTCAAAAAATGTTTCTTCTATCGAAAAATGTCAAATTTGGTCATTTTTGGCTTATTTATACTTAGTCCAGTCATGAAGGACCTCTATGTATACATTTGACTTACTTGGATCAAAATTTCAATGATTTGTATAGTCATGACATTCTAGTTGTAAAATCGTAAATTTTCAAAAAATGTTTTTTCTATCGAAAAATGTCAAATTTGATCATTTTTGGCTTATTTATACTTAGTCCAGTCATAAAGGACCTCTATGTATACATTTTGACTCACTTGGATCAAAATTTCAATGATTTGTATAGTCATGACTCTCATGTTTAAAAATGGAAAATTTTCAAAAAATGTTTTTTCTATCGAAAAATGTCAAATTTGATCATTTTTGGCTTATTTATACTTAGTCCAGTCATAAAGGACCTCTATGTATACATTTTGACTTACTTGGATCAAAATTTCAAGGATTTGTATAGTCATGACTCTCATGTTGAAAAATGGAAAATTTTCAAAAAATGTTTTTTCTATCGAAAAATGTCAAATTTGATCATTTTTGGCTTATTTATACTTAGTCCAGTCATAAAGGACCTCTATGTATACATTTTGACTTACTTGGATCAAAATTTCAATGATTTGTATAGTCATGACATTCTAGTTGTAAAATCGAAAATTTTCAAAAAATGTTTTTTCTATCGAAAAATGTCAAAGTTGATCATTTTTGGCTTATTTATACTTAGTCCAGTCATAAAGGACCTCTATGTATACATTTTGACTTACTTGGATCAAAATTTCAATGATTTGTATAGTCATGACATTCTAGTTGTAAAATCGGAAATTTTCAAAAAATGTTTTTTCTATCGAAAAATGTCAAATTTGATCCTTTTGGCTTATTTATACTTAGTCCAGTCATAAAGGACCTCTATGTATACATTTTGACTTACTTGGATCAAAATTTCAATGATTTGTAAAGTCATGAGTCTCAAGTTGAAAAATCGAAAATTTTCAAAAAATGTTATTTCTATCGAAAAATGTCAAATTTGATCATTTTTGGCTTATTTATACTTAGTCCAGTCATAAAGGACCTCTATGTATACATTTTGACTTACTTGGATAAAAATTTCAATGATTTGTATAGACATGACTCTCATGTGGAAAAATCGAAAATATTCAAAAAATGTTTTTTCTATCGAAAAATGTCAAATTTGATCATTTTTGGCTTATTCATACTTAATCCAGTCATAAAGAACCTCTATGTATACATTTTAACTTACTTGGATCAAAATTTCAATGATTTGTATAGCTTATTCATGACTCTCATGTTGAAAAATGGAAAATTTTCAAAAAATGTTTTTTCTATCGAAAAATGTCAAATTTGATCATTTTTAGCTTATTTATACTTAGTCCAGTCATAAAGGACCTCTATGTATACATTTTGACTTACTTGGATCAAAATTTCAAGGATTTGTATAGTCGTGACTCTCATGTTGAAAAATGGAAAATTTTCAAAAAATGTTTTTTCTATCGAAAAATGTCAAATTTGATCATTTTTGGCTTAATTATACTTAGTCCAGTCATAAAGGACCTCTATGTATACATTTTGACTTACTTGGATCAAAATTTCAATGATTTGTATAGTCATGACATTCTAGTTGTAAAATCGAAAATTTTCAAAAAATGTTTTTTCTATCGAAAAATGTCAAAGTTGATCATTTTTGGCTTATTTATACTTAGTCCAGTCATAAAGGACCTCTATGTATACATTTTGACTTACTTTGATCAAAATTTCAATGATTTGTATAGTCATGACATTCTAGTTGTAAAATCGGAAATTTTCAAAAAATGTTTTTTCTATCCAAAAATGTCAAATTTGATCATTTTTGGCTTATTTATACTTATTCCAGTCATAAAGGACCTCTATGTATACATTTTGACTTACTTGGATCAAAATTACAATGATTTATAAAGTCATGAGTCTCATGTTGAAAAATCGAAAATTTTCAAAAAATGTTATTTCTATCGAAAAATGTCAAATTTGATCATTTTTGGCTTATTTATACTTAGTCCAGTCATAAAGGACCTCTATGTATACATTTTGACTTACTTGGATCAAAATTTCAATGATTTGTATAGACATGACTCTCATGTGGAAAAATCGAAAATATTCAAAAAATGTTTTTTCTATCGAAAAATGTCAAATTTGATCATTTTTGGCTTATTTATACTTAATCCAGTCATAAAGAACCTCTATGTATACATTTTAACTTACTTGGATCAAAATTTCAATGATTTGTATAGTCATGACTCTCATGTTGAAAAATCGAAAATTTTCAAAAAATGTTTTTCTATCGAAAAATGTCAAATTTGATCATTTCTGGCTTATTTATACTTAGTCCAGTCATAAAGGACCTCTATGTATACATTTTGACTTACTTGGATCAAAATTTCAATGATTTGTATAGTCATGACATTCTAGTTGTAAAATCGGAAATTTTCAAAAAATGTTTTTTCTATCGAAAAATGTCAAATTTGATCATTTTTGGCTTATTTATACTTAGTCCAGTCATAAAGGACCTCTATGTATACATTTTGACTCACTTGGATCAAAATTTCAATGATTTGTATAGTCATGACTCTCATGTTGAAAAATGGAAAATTTTCAAAAAATGTTTTTTCTATCGAAAAATGCCAAATTTGATCATTTTTGGCTTATTTATACTTAGTCCAGTCATAAGGGACCTCTATGTATACATTTTGACTTACTTGGATCAAAATTTCAAGGATTTGTATAGTCATGACTCTCATGTTGAAAAATGGAAAATTTTCAAAAAATGTTTTTTCTATCGAAAAATATCAAATTTGATCATTTTTGGCTTATTTATACTTAGTCCAGTCATAAAGGACCTCTATATATACAGATTGACTTACTTGGATCAAAATTTTAATGATTTGTATAGTCATGACATTCTAGTTGTAAAATCGAAAATTTTCAAAAAATGTTTTTTTATCGAAAAATGTCAAATTTGATCATTTTTGGCTTATTTATACTTAGTCCAGTCATAAAGGACCTCTATGTATACATTTTGACTTACTTGGATCAAAATTTCAATGATTTGTATAGTCATAACTCTTATGTTGAAAAATAGAAAATTTTCAAAAAATGTTTTTTCTATCGAAAAATGTCAAATTTGATCATTTTTGGCTTATTTATACTTAGTCCAGTCATAAAGGACCTCTATGTATACATTTTGACTTACTTGGATCAAAATTTCAATGATTTGTATAGTCATGAATCTCATGTTGAAAAATCGAAAATTTTCAAAAAATGTTTTTTCTATCGAAAAATGTCAAATTTGATCATTTTTGGCTTATTTATACTTAGTCCAGTCATAAAGGACCTCTATGTATACATTTTGACTTACTTGGATCAAAATTTCAATGATTTGTATAGTCATGACTCTCATGTTGAAAAATGGAAAATTTTCAAAAAATGTTTTTTCTATCGAAAAATGTCAAATTTGATCATTTTTGGCTTATTTATACTTAGTCCAGTCATAAAGGACTTCTATGTATACATTTTGACTTACTTGGATCAAAATTTCAAGGATTTGTATAGTCATGACTCTCATGTTGAAAAATGGAAAATTTTCAAAAAATGTTTTTTCTATCGAAAAATATCAAATTTGATCATTTTTGGCTTATTTATACTTAGTCCAGTCATAAAGGACCTCTATGTATACATTTTGACTTATTTGGATCAAAATTTCAATGATTTGTATAGTCATGAATCTCATGTTGAAAAATCGAAAATTTTCAAAAAATGTTTTTTCTATCGAAAAATGTCAAATTTGATCATTTTTGGCTTATTTATACTTAGTCCAGTCATAAAGGACCTCTATGTATACAGATTGACTTACTTGGATCAAAATTTTAATGATTTGTATAGACATGAGTCTCATATTGAAAAATGGAAAATTTTCAAAAAATGTTTTTTCTATCGAAAAATGTCAAATTTGATCATTTTTGGCTTATTTATACTTAGTCCAGTCATAATGGACCTCTATGTATACATTTTGACTTACTTGGATCCAAATTTCAATGATTTGTATAGTCATGACATTCTAGTTGTAAAATCGGAAATTTTCAAAAAATGTTTTTTGTATCGAAAAATGTCAAATTTGATCATTTTTGGCTTATTTATACTTAGTCCAGTCATAAACGACCTATATGTATACATTTTGACTTACTTAGATCAAAATTTCAATGATTTGTATAGACATGAGTCTCATATTGAAAAATCGAAAATTTTCAAAAAATGTTTTTTCTATCGAAAAATGTCAAATTTGATCATTTTTGGCTTATTTATACTTAGTCCAGTCATAAAGGACCTCTATGTATACAGATTGACTTACTTGGATCAAAATTTTAATGATTTGTATAGTCATGACATTCTAGTTGTAAAATCGAAAATTTTCAAAAAATGTTTTTTTATCGAAAAATGTCAAATTTGATCATTTTTGGCTTATTTATACTTAGTCCAGTCATAAAGGACCTCTATGTATACATTTTGACTTACTTGGATCAAAATTTCAATGATTTGTATAGTCATAACTCTCATGTTGAAAAATCGAAAATTTTCAAAAAATTTTTTTTTCTATCGAAAAATGTCAAATTTGATCATTTTTGGCTTATTTATACTTAGTCCAGTCATAAAGGACCTCTATGTATACATTTTGACTTACTTGGATCAAAATTTCAAGGATTTGTATAGTCATGACTCTCATGTTGAAAAATGGAAAATTTTCAAAAAATGTTTTTTCTATCGAAAAATATCAAATTTGATCATTTTTGGCTTATTTATACTTAGTCCAGTCATAAAGGACCTCTATGTATACATTTTGACTTATTTGGATCAAAATTTCAATGATTTGTATAGTCATGAATCTCATGTTGAAAAATCGAAAATTTTCAAAAAATGTTTTTTCTATCGAAAAATGTCAAATTTGATCATTTTTGGCTTATTTATACTTAGTCCAGTCATAAAGGATCTCTATGTATACAGATTGACTTACTTGGATCAAAATTTTAATGATTTGTATAGTCATGACATTCTAGTTGAAAAATCGAAAATTTTCAAAAAATGTTTTTTCTATCGAAAAATGTCAAATTTGATCGTTTTTGGCTTCTTTATACTTAGTCCAGTCATAAGGGACCTCTATGTATACATTTTGACTTACTTGGATCAAAATTTCAATGATTTGTATAGTCATGACATTCTAGTTGTAAAATCGGAAATTTTCAAAAAATGTTTTTTCTATCGAAAAATGTCAAATTTGATCATTTTTGGCTTATTTATACTTAGTCCAGTCATAAACGACCTATATGTATACATTTTGACTTACTTAGATCAAAATTTCAATGATTTGTATAGACATGAGTCTCATATTGAAAAATCGAAAATTTTCAAAAAATGTTTTTTCTATCGAAAAATGTCAAATTTGATCATTTTTGGCTTATTTATACTTAGTCCAGTCATAAACGACCTCTATGTATACATTTTGACTTACTTGGATCAAAATTTCAATGATTTGTATAGTCATGAGTCTCATTTGAAAAATCGAAAATTTTCAAAAAATGTTTTTTCTATCGAAAAATGTCAAATTTGATCATTTTTGGCTTATTTATACTTAGTCCAGCCATAAAGGACCTCTATGTATACATTTTGACTTACTTGGATCAAAATTTCAATGATTTGTATAGTCATGAGTCTCATGTTGAAAAATCGGAAATTTTCAAAAAATGTTTTTTCTATCGAAAAATGTCAAATTTGATCTTTTTTGGCTTATTTATACTTAGTCCAGTCATAAAGGACCTCTATGTATACATTTTGACTTACTTGGATCAAAATTTCAATGATTTGTATAGTCATGACATTCTAGTTGAAAAATCGAAAATTTTCAAAAAATGTTTTTTCTATCGAAAAATGTCAAATTTGATCATTTTTGGCTTATTTATACTTATTCCAGTCATAAAGGACCTCTATGTATACATTTTGACTTATTTGGATCAAAATTTCAATGATTTGTATAGTCATGAATCTCATGTTGAAAAATCGAAAATTTTCAAAAAATGTTTTTTCTATCGAAAAATGTCAAATTTGATCATTTTTGGCTTATTTATACTTAGTCCAGTCATAAAGGACCTCTATGTATACAGATTGACTTACTTGGATCAAAATTTTAATGATTTGTATAGTCATGACATTCTAGTTGAAAAATCGAAAATTTTCAAAAAATGTTTTTTCTATCGAAAAATGTCAAATTTGATCATTTTTGGCTTATTTATACTTAGTCCAGTCATAAAGGACCTCTATGTATACAGATTGACTTACTTGGATCAAAATTTTAATGATTTGTATAGTCATGACATTCTAGTTGTAAAATCGGAAATTTTCAAAAAATGTTTTTTCTATCGAAAAATGTCAAAATTGATCATTTTTGGCTTATTTATACTTAGTCCAGTCATAATGGACCTCTATGTATACATTTTGACTTACTTGGATCCAAATTTCAATGATTTGTATAGTCATGACATTCTAGTTGTAAAATCGGAAATTTTCAAAAAATGTTTTTTCTATCGAAAAATGTCAAATTTGATCATTTTTGGCTTATTTATACTTAGTCCAGTCATAAACGACCTATATGTATACATTTTGACTTACTTAGATCAAAATTTCAATGATTTGTATAGACATGAGTCTCATATTGAAAAATCGAAAATTTTCAAAAAATGTTTTTTCTATCGAAAAATGTCAAATTTGATCGTTTTTGGCTTCTTTATACTTAGTCCAGTCATAAGGGACCTCTATGTATACATTTTGACTTACTTGGATCAAAATTTCAATGATTTGTATAGTCATGACTCTCATGTTGAAAAATCGAAAATTTTCAAAAAATGTTTTTTCTATCGAAAAATGTCAAATTTGATCATTTTTGGCTTATTTATACTTAGTCCAGTCATAAACGACCTCTATGTATACATTTTGACTTACTTGGATCAAAATTTCAATGATTTGTATAGTCATGACATTCTAGTTGTAAAATCGGAAATTTTCAAAAAATGTTTTTTCTATCGAAAAATATAAAATTTGATCATTTTTGGCTTATTTATACTTAGTCCAGTCATAATGGACCTCTATGTATACATTTTGACTTACTTGGATCAAAATTTCAATGATTTGTATAGTCATGACATTCTAGTTGTAAAATCGGAAATTTTCAAAAAATGTTTTTTCCATCGAAAAATGTCAAATTTGATCATTTTTGGCTTATTTATACTTAGTCCAGTCATAAACGACCTCTATGTATACATTTTGACTTACTTAGATCAAAATTTCAATGATTTGTATAGTCATGACTCTCATGTTGAAAAATCGAAAATTTTCAAAAAATGTTTTTTCTATCGAAAAATGTCAAATTTGATCATTTTTGGCTTATTTATACTTATTCCAGTCATAAACGACCTCTATGTATACATTTTGACTTACTTGGATCAAAATTTCAATGATTTGTATAG
>NW_025408371.1:0-23242 GCF_905475395.1 Chrysoperla carnea
AAAAATGTCAAATTTGATCATTTTTGGCTTATTTATACTTAGTCCAGTCATAAAGGACCTCTATGTATACATTTTGACTTACTTGGATCAAAATTTCAATGGTTTGGATAGTCATGACTCTTCTGTTGAAAAATCGAAAATTTTCAAAAAAATTTTTTTCTATCGAAAAATGTCAAATTTGATCATTTTTGGCTTATTTATACTTAGTCCAGTCATAAACGACCTCTATGAATACATTTTGACTTACTTGGATCAAAATTTCAATGATTTGTATAGTCATGACTCTCATGTTGAAAAATCGAAAATTTTCAAAAAATGTTTTTTCTTTCGAAAAATGTCAAATTTGATCATTTTTGGCTTATTTATACTTAGTCCAGTCATAAACGACCTCTATGAATACATTTTGACTTACTTGGATCAAAATTTCAATGATTTGTATTGTCATGACATTCTAGTTATAAAATCGGTAATTTTCAAAAAGAGTTTTTTCTATCGAAAAATGTCAAATTTGATCATTTTTGGCTTATTTACACTTAGCAGAGTCATAAACGACCTCTATGTATACATTTTGACTTACTTGGATCAAATTTTCAATGATTTGTATAGTCATGACTCTCATGTTGAAAAATCGAAAATTTTCAAAAAATGATTTTTCTATTGAAAAATGTCAAATTTGATCATTTTTGCCTTATTTATACTTAGTCCAGTCATAAAGGACCTCTATGTATACATTTTGACTTACTTGGATCAAAATTTTAATGATTTGTATAGTCATGACTCTCATGTTGAAAAATCGAAAATTTTCAAAAAATGTTTTTTCTATTGAAAAATGTCAAATTTGATCATTTTTGGCTTATTTATACTTAGTCCAGTCCTAAAGGACCTCTATGTATACATTCTGACTTACTTGGATCAAAATTTTAATGATTTGTATAGTCATAACACTCATGTTGCAAAATCGAAAATTTTCAAAAAATGTTTTTCTATCGAAATATGTCAAATTTGATCATTTTTGGCTTATTTATACTTAGTCCAGTCATAAACGACCTATATGTATACATTTTGACTATTTTATATCAAAATTCAATGATTTGTATAGTCATGACTCTCATGTTGAAAAATCGAAAATTTTCAAAAGATGTTTTTTCTATCGAAAAATGTCAAATTTGATCATTTTTGGCTTATTTATACTTAGTCCAGTCATAAACGACCTCTATGAATACGTTTTGACTTACTTGGATCAAAATTTCAATGATTTGTATAGTCATGACATTCTAGCTGTAAAATCGAAAATTTTCAAATAATGTTTTTCTATCGAAATATGTCAAATTTGATCATTTTTGGCTTATTTATACTTAGTCCAGTCATTAACGACCTCTATGTATACATTTTGACTTACTTGGATCAAAATTTCAATGGTTTGTATAGTCATGACTCTCATGTTGAAAAATCGAAAATTTTCAAAAAATTTTTTTTCTATCGAAAAATGTCAAATTTGATCATTTTTGGCTTATTTATACTTAGTCCAGTCATAAAGGACCTCTATGTATACATTTTGACTTACTTGGATCAAAATTTCAATGATTTGTATAGTCATGACTCTCATGTTGGAAAATCGAAAATTTTCCAAAAATGGTTTTTCTATCGAAAAATGTCAAATTTGATCATTTTTGGCTTATTTATACTTAGTCCAGTCATAAACGACCTCTATGTATACATATTGACTTACTTGGATCAAAATTTCAATGATTTGTATAGTCATGACATTCTAGTTGTAAAATCGGAAATTTTCAAAAAGAGTTTTTTCTATCGAAAAATGTTAAATTTGATCATTTTTGGCTTATTTATACTTAGCCCAGTCATAAACGACCTCTATGTATACATTTTGACTTACTTGGATCAAAGTTTCAATGATTTGTATAGTCATGACTCTCATGTTGAAAAATCGAAAATTTTCAAAAAATGTTTTTTCTATTGAAAAATGTCAAATTTGATCATTTTTGGCTTATTTATACTTAGTCCAGTCATAAAGGACCTCTATGTATACATTCTGACTTACTTGGATCAAAATTTTAATGATTTGTATAGTCATGACATTCTAGTTTTAAAATCGAAAATTTTAAAAAAATGTTTTTTCTATCGAAAAATGTCAAATTTGATCATTTTTGGCTTATTTATACTTAGTCAAGTCATAAACGACCTCTATGAATACATTTTGACTTACTTGGATCAAAATTTCAATGATTTGTATAGTCATGACATTCTAGCTGTAAAATCGAAAATTTTCAAAAAATGTTTTTTCTATCGAAAAATGTCAAATTTGATCATTTTTGGCTTATTTATACCTAGTCCAGTAATAAAGGACCTCTATGTATACATTTTGACTTACTTGAATCAAAATTTCAATGATTTGTATAGTCATGACATTCTAGTTTTAAAATCGAAAATTTTCAAAAAATGTTTTTTCTATCGAAAAATGTCAAATTTGATCATTTTTGGCTTATTTATACTTAGTCCAGTCATAAAGGACATCTATGTATACATTTTGACTTAGTTGGATCAAAATTTCAATGATTTGTATAGTCAAGACTCTCATGTTGAAAAATCAAAAATTTTCAAAAACTGTTTTTTCTATCGAAAAATGTCAAATTTGATCATTTTTGGCTTATTTATACTTAGTCCAGTCATAAAGGACCTCTATGTATACATTTTGACTTACTTGGATCAAAATTTTAATGATTTGTATAGTCATGACTCTCATGTTGAAAAATCGAAAAATTTCAAAAAATGTTTTTCTATCGAAATATGTCAAACTTGATCATTTTTGGCTTATTTATACTTAGTCCAGTCATAAACGACCTCTTTGTATACATTTTGACTTACTTGGATCAAAATTTCAATGGTTTGTATAGTCATGACTCTCATGTTGAAAAATCGAAAATTTTAAAAAAATGTTTTTTCTATCGAAAAATGTCAAATTTAATAGTTTTTGGCTTATTTATACTTAGTCCAGTCATAAACGACCTCTATGAATACATTTTGACTTACTTGGATCAAAATTTCAATGATTTGTATAGTCATGACATTCTAGCTGTAAAATCGAAAATTTTAAAAAAATATGTTTTTTCTATCGAAAAATGTCAAATTTGATCATTTTTGGCTTATTAATACTTAGTCCAGTCATAAAGGACCTCTATGTATACATTTTGACTTACTTGGATCAAAATTTCAATGATTTTTATGGTCATGACTCTCATGTTGGAAAATCGAAAATTTTCAAAAAATGTTTTTTCTATCGAAAAATGTCAAATTTGATCATTTTTGGCTTATTTATACTTATTCCAGTCATAAACGACCTCAATGTATACATTTTGACTTACTTGGATCAAAATTTCAATGATTTGTATAGTCATGACTCTTATGTTGAAAAATCGAAAATTTTCAAAAAATGGTTTTTCTATCGAAAAATGTCAAATTTGATCATTTTTGGCTTATTTATACTTAGTCCAGTCATAAACGACCTCTATGTATACATTTTGACTTACTTGGATCAAAATTTCAATGATTTGTATAGTCATGACATTCTAGTTGTAAAATCGGAAATTTTCAAAAAGAGTTTTTTCTATCGAAAAATGTTAAATTTGATCATTTTTGGCTTATTTATACTTAGCCCAGTCAAAAACGACCTCTATGTATACATTCTGACTTACTTGGATCAAAATTTTAATGATTTGAATAGTCATGACTCCCATGTTGAAAAATCGAAAATTTTCAAAAAATGTTTTTCTATCGAAATATGTCAAATTTGATCATTTTTGGCTTATTTATACTTAGTCCAGTCATAAACGACCTCTATGTATACATTTGGACTTACTTGGATCAAAATTTCAATGATTTTTATTGTCATGACTCTCATGTTGAAAAATCGAAAATTTTCAAAAAATGTTTTTTCGATCGAAAAATGTCAAATTTGATCATTTTTGGCTTATTTATACTTAGTCCAGTCATAAACGACCTTTATGTATACATTTTGACTTACTTGGATCAAAACTTCAATGGTTTGGATAGTCATGACTCTTCTGTTGAAAAATCGAAAATTTTCAAAAAAATTTTTTTCTATCGAAAAATGTCAAATTTGATCATTTTTGGCTTATTTATACTTAGTCCAGTCATAAAGGACCTCTATGTATACATTTTGACTTACTTGGATCAAAATTTCAATGATTTGTATAGTCATGACTCTCATGTTGGAAAATCGAAAATTTTCAAAAAATGTTTTTTCTATCGAAAAATGTCAAATTTGATCATTTTTGGCTTATTTATACTTAGTCCAGTCATAAACGACCTCAATGTATACATTTTGACTTACTTGGATCAAAATTTCAATGATTTGTATAGTCATGACTCTCATGTTGAAAAATCGAAAATTTCCAAAAAATGTTTTTTCTATCGAAAAAAGTCAAATTTGATCATTTTTGGCTTATTTATACTTAGTCCAGTCATAACCGACCTCTTTGTATACATTTTGACTTACTTGGATCAAAATTTCAATGATTTGTATAGTCATGACATTCTAGTTATAAAATCGGAAATTTTCAAAAAGAGTTTTTTCTATCGAAAAATGTCAAATTTGATCATTTTTGGCTTATTTACACTTAGCAGAGTCATAAACGACCTCTATGTATACATTTTGACTTACTTGGATCAAAGTTTCAATGATTTGTATAGTCATGACTCTCATGTTGAAAAATCGAAAATTTTCAAAAAATGATTTTTCTATTGAAAAATGTCAAATTTGATCATTTTTGGCTCATTTATACTTAGTCCAGTCATAAAGGACCTCTATGTATACATTTTGACTTACTTTTATCAAAATTTTAATGATTTGTATAGTCATGACTCTCATGTTGAAAAATCGAAAATTTTCAAAAAATGTTTTTCTATCGAAATTTGTCAAATTTGATCATTTTTGGCTTATTTATACTTAGTCCAGTCATAAACGACCTATATGTATACATTTTGACTTACTTGGATCAAAATTTCAATGGTTTGTATAGTCATGACTCTCATGTTGAAAAATCGAAAATTTGCAAAAAATGTTTTTTCTATCAAAAAATGTCAAATTTGATAATTTTTGGCTTATTTATACTTAGTCCAGTCATATTCGACCTCTATATATACGTTTTGACTTACTTGGATCAAAATTTCAATGATTTGTATAGTCATGACTCTCATGTTGAAAAACCGAAAATTTTCAAAAAATGTTTTTTCTATCGAAAAATATCAAATTTGATAATTTTTGGCTTATTTATACTTAGTCCAGTCATAAACGACCTCTATGTATACATTTTGACTTACTTGGATCAAAATTTCAATGATTTGTATAGTCATGACATTCTAGTTAAAAAACCGAAAATTTTCAAAAAATGTTTTTTCTATCGAAAAATGTCAAATTTGATAATTTTTGGCTTATTTATACTTAGTCCAGTCATAAACGACCTCTTCGTATACATTTTGACTTACTTGGATCAAAATTTCAATGATTTGTATAGTCATGACATTCTAGTTGAAAAATCTAAAATTTTCAAAAAATGTTTTTTCTATCGAAAAATGTTAAATTTGATCATTTTTGGCTTATTTTTACTTAGTCCAGTCATAAACGACCTCTATGTATACATTTTGACTTACTTGGATCAAAATTTCAATGATTTGTATAGTCATGACTCTCATGTTGAAAAATCGAAAATTTTCAAAAGATGTTTTTTCTATCGAAAAATGTCAAATTTGATCATTTTTGGCTTATTTATACTTAGTCCAGTCATAAACGACCTCTATGAATACATTTTGACTTACTTGGATCAAAATTTCAATGATTTGTATAGTCATGACATTCTAGTTGAAAAATCGAAAATTTTCAAAAGATGTTTTTTCTATCGAAAATTGTCAAATTTGATCATTTTTGGCTTATTTATACTTAGTCCAGTCATAAAGGACCTCTATGTATACATTTTGACTTAGTTGGATCAAAATTTCAATGATTTGTATAGTCATGACTCTCATGTTGAAAAATCGAAAATTTTCAAAAAATGTTTTTACTATCGAAAAATGTCAAATTTGATCATTTTTGGCTTATTTATACTTAGTCCAGTCATAAAGGACCTCTATGTATACATTTTGACTTACTTGGATCAAAATTTCAATGATTTGTATAGTCATGACTCTCATGTTGAAAAATCGAAAATTTTCAAAAAATGTTTTTCTATCGAAATATGTCAAATTTGATCATTTTTGGCTTATTTATACTTAGTCCAGTCATAAACGACCTCTATGTATACATTTTGACTTACTTGGATCAAAATTTCAATGGTTTGTATAGTCATGACTCTCATGTTGAAAAATCGAAAATTTTCAAAAAAAGTTTTTTCTATCGAAAAATGTCAAATTTGATCATTTTTGGCTTATTTATACTTAGTCCAGTCATAAACGACCTCTATACATACGTTTTGACTTACTTGGATCAAAATTTCAATGATTTGTATAGTCATGACTCTCATGTTGAAAAATCGAAAATTTCCAAAAAATGTTTTTTCTATCGAAAAAAGTCAAATTTGATCATTTTTGGCTTATTTATACTTAGTCCAGTCATAACCGACCTCTTTGTATACATTTTCACTTACTTGGATCAAAATTTCAATGATTTGTATAGTCATGACATTCTAGTTATAAAATCGGAAATTTTCAAAAAGAGTTTTTTCTATCGAAAAATGTCAAATTTGATCATTTTTGGCTTATTTACAGTTAGCAGAGTCATAAACGACCTCTATGTATACATTTAGACTTACTTGGATCAAAGTTTCAATGATTTGTATAGTCATGACTCTCATGTTGAAAAATCGAAAATTTTCAAAAAATGATTTTTCTATTGAAAAATGTCAAATTTGATCATTTTTGGCTCATTTATACTTAGTCCAGTCATAAAGGACCTCTATGTATACATTTTGACTTACTTTTATCAAAATTTTAATGATTTGTATAGTCATGACTCTCATGTTGAAAAATCGAAAATTTTCAAAAAATGTTTTTCTATCGAAATTTGTCAAATTTGATCATTTTTGGCTTATTTATACTTAGTCCAGTCATAAACGACCTATATGTATACATTTTGACTTACTTGAATCAAAATTTCAATGGTTTGTATAGTCATGACTATCATGTTGAAAACTCGAAAATTTGCAAAAAATGTTTTTTCTATCAAAAAATGTCAAATTTGATAATTTTTGGCTTATATATACTTAGTCCAGTCATATTCGACCTCTACATATACGATTTGACTTACTTGGATCGAAATTTCAATGATTTGTATAGTCATGACTCTCATGTTGAAAAACCGAAAATTTTCAAAAAATGTTTTTTCTATCGAAAAATATCAAATTTGAAAATTTTTGGCTTATTTATACTTAGTCCAGTCATAAACGACCTCTATGTATACATTTTGACTTACTTGGATCAAAATTTCAATGATTTGTATAGTCATGACATTCTAGTTAAAAAACCGAAAATTTTCAAAAAATGTTTTTTCTATCGAAAAATGTCAAATTTGATAATTTTTGGCTTATTTATACTTAGTCCAGTCATAAACGACCTCTTCGTATACATTTTGACTTACTTGGATCAAAATTTCAATGATTTGTATAGTCATGACATTCTAGTTGAAAAATCTAAAATTTTCAAAAAATGTTTTTTCTATCGAAAAATGTTAATTTTGATCATTTATGGCTTATTTTTACTTAGTCCAGTCATAAACGACCTCTATGTATACATTTTGACTTACTTGGATCAAAATTTCAATGATTTGTATAGTCATGACTCTCATGTTGAAAAATCGAAAATTTTCAAAAGATGATTTTTCTATCGAAAAATGTCAAATTTGATCATTTTTGGCTTATTTATACTTAGTCCAGTCATAAACGACCTCTATGAATACATTTTGACTTACTTGGATCAAAATTTCAATGATTTGTATAGTCATGACATTCTAGTTGAAAAATCGAAAATTTTCAAAAGATGTTTTTTCTATCGAAAAATGTCAAATTTGATCATTTTTGGCTTATTTATACTTAGTCCAGTCATAAAGGACCTCTATGTATACATTTTGACTTAGTTGGATCAAAATTTCAATGATTTGTATAGTCATGACTCTCATGTTGAAAAATCGAAAATTTTCAAAAAATGTTTTTACTATCGAAAAATGTCAAATTTGATCATTTTTGGCTTATTTATACTTAGTCCAGTCATAAAAGACCTCTTTGTATACATTTTGACTTACTTGGATCAAAATTTCAATGATTTGTATAGTCATGACTCTCATGTTGAAAAATCGAAAATTTTCAAAAAATGTTTTTCTATCGAAATATGTCAAATTTGATCATTTTTGGCTTATTTATACTTAGTCCAGTCATAAACGACCTCTATGTATACATTTTGACTTACTTGGATCAAAATTTCGATGGTTTGTATAGTCATGACTCTCATGTTGAAAAATCGAAAATTTTCAAAAAATGTTTTTTCTATCGAAAAATGTCAAATTTGATCATTTTTGGCTTATTTATACTTAGTCCAGTCATAAATGACCTCTATACATACGTTTTGACTTACTTGGATCAAAATTTCAATGATTTGTATAGTCAAGACTCTCATGTTGAAAAACCGAAAATTTTCAAAAAATGTTTTTTCTATCGAAAAATGTCAAATTTGATCATTTTTGGCTTATTTATACTTAGTCCAGTCATAAATGACCTCTATACATACGTTTTGACTTACTTGGATCAAAATTTCAATGATTTGTATAGTCATGACTCTCATGTTGAAAAATCGGAAATTTTCAAAAAATGTTTTTTCTGTCGAAAAATGTCAAATTTGATCATTTTTGGCTTATTTATGCTTAGTCCAGTCATAAAGGACCTCTATGTATACATTTTGACTTACTTGGATCAAAATTTTAATGATTTGTATAGTTATGACTCTCATGTTGAAAAATCGAAAATTTTCAAAAAATGTTTTTCTATCGAAATATGTCAAATTTGATCATTTTTGGCTTATTTATACTTAGTCCAGTCATAAAAGACCTCTTTGTATACATTTTGACTTACTTGGATCAAAATTTCAATGATTTGTATAGTCATGACTCTCATGTTGAAAAATCGAAAATTTTCAAAAAATGTTTTTCTATCGAAAAATGTCAAATTTGATCATTTTTGGCTTATTTATACTTAGTCCAGTCATAAACGACCTCTATGAATACATTTTGACTTACTTGGATCAAAATTTCAATGATTTGTATTGTCATGACATTCTAGTTATAAAATCGGTAATTTTCAAAAAGAGTTTTTTCTATCGAAAAATGTCAAATTTGATCATTTTTGGCTTATTTACACTTAGCAGAGTCATAAACGACCTCTATGTATACATTTTGACTTACTTGGATCAAATTTTCAATGATTTGTATAGTCATGACTCTCATGTTGAAAAATCGAAAATTTTCAAAAAATGATTTTTCTATTGAAAAATGTCAAATTTGATCATTTTTGCCTTATTTATACTTAGTCCAGTCATAAAGGACCTCTATGTATACATTTTGACTTACTTGGATCAAAATTTCAATGATTTGTATAGTCATGACTCTCATGTTGGAAAATCGAAAATTTTCCAAAAATGGTTTTTCTATCGAAAAATGTCAAATTTGATCATTTTTGGCTTATTTATACTTAGTCCAGTCATAAACGACCTCTATGTATACATATTGACTTACTTGGATCAAAATTTCAATGATTTGTATAGTCATGACATTCTAGTTGTAAAATCGGAAATTTTCAAAAAGAGTTTTTTCTATCGAAAAATGTTAAATTTGATCATTTTTGGCTTATTTATACTTAGCCCAGTCATAAACGACCTCTATGTATACATTTTGATTTACTTGGATCAAAGTTTCAATGATTTGTATAGTCATGACTCTCATGTTGAAAAATCGAAAATTTTCAAAAAATGTTTTTTCTATTGAAAAATGTCAAATTTGATCATTTTTGGCTTATTTATACTTAGTCCAGTCATAAAGGACCTCTATGTATACATTCTGACTTACTTGGATCAAAATTTTAATGATTTGTATAGTCATGACATTCTAGTTTTAAAATCGAAAATTTTAAAAAAATGTTTTTTCTATCGAAAAATGTCAAATTTGATCATTTTTGGCTTATTTATACTTAGTCAAGTCATAAACGACCTCTATGAATACATTTTGACTTACTTGGATCAAAATTTCAATGATTTGTATAGTCATGACATTCTAGCTGTAAAATCGAAAATTTTCAAAAAATGTTTTTTCTATCGAAAAATGTCAAATTTGATCATTTTTGGCTTATTTATACCTAGTCCAGTCATAAAGGACCTCTATGTATACATTTTGACTTACTTGAATCAAAATTTCAATGATTTGTATAGTCATGACATTCTAGTTTTAAAATCGAAAATTTTCAAAAAATGTTTTTTCTATCGAAAAATGTCAAATTTGATCATTTTTGGCTTATTTATACTTAGTCCAGTCATAAAGGACATCTATGTATACATTTTGACTTAGTTGGATCAAAATTTCAATGATTTGTATAGTCAAGACTCTCATGTTGAAAAATCAAAAATTTTCAAAAACTGTTTTTTCTATCGAAAAATGTCAAATTTGATCATTTTTGGCTTATTTATACTTAGTCCAGTCATAAAGGACCTCTATGTATACATTTTGACTTACTTGGATCAAAATTTTAATGATTTGTATAGTCATGACTCTCATGTTGAAAAATCGAAAAATTTCAAAAAATGTTTTTCTATCGAAATATGTCAAACTTGATCATTTTTGGCTTATTTATACTTAGTCCAGTCATAAACGACCTCTTTGTATACATTTTGACTTACTTGGATCAAAATTTCAATGGTTTGTATAGTCATGACTCTCATGTTGAAAAATCGAAAATTTTAAAAAAATGTTTTTTCTATCGAAAAATGTCAAATTTAATAGTTTTTGGCTTATTTATACTTAGTCCAGTCATAAACGACCTCTATGAATACATTTTGACTTACTTGGATCAAAATTTCAATGATTTGTATAGTCATGACATTCTAGCTGTAAAATCGAAAATTTTAAAAAAATATGTTTTTTCTATCGAAAAATGTCAAATTTGATCATTTTTGGCTTATTAATACTTAGTCCAGTCATAAAGGACCTCTATGTATACATTTTGACTTACTTGGATCAAAATTTCAATGATTTTTATGGTCATGACTCTCATGTTGGAAAATCGAAAATTTTCAAAAAATGTTTTTTCTATCGAAAAATGTCAAATTTGATCATTTTTGGCTTATTTATACTTATTCCAGTCATAAACGACCTCAATGTATACATTTTGACTTACTTGGATCAAAATTTCAATGATTTGTATAGTCATGACTCTTATGTTGAAAAATCGAAAATTTTCAAAAAATGGTTTTTCTATCGAAAAATGTCAAATTTGATCATTTTTGGCTTATTTATACTTAGTCCAGTCATAAACGACCTCTATGTATACATTTTGACTTACTTGGATCAAAATTTCAATGATTTGTATAGTCATGACATTCTAGTTGTAAAATCGGAAATTTTCAAAAAGAGTTTTTTCTATCGAAAAATGTTAAATTTGATCATTTTTGGCTTATTTATACTTAGCCCAGTCAAAAACGACCTCTATGTATACATTCTGACTTACTTGGATCAAAATTTTAATGATTTGAATAGTCATGACTCCCATGTTGAAAAATCGAAAATTTTCAAAAAATGTTTTTCTATCGAAATATGTCAAATTTGATCATTTTTGGCTTATTTATACTTAGTCCAGTCATAAACGACCTCTATGTATACATTTGGACTTACTTGGATCAAAATTTCAATGATTTTTATTGTCATGACTCTCATGTTGAAAAATCGAAAATTTTCAAAAAATGTTTTTTCGATCGAAAAATGTCAAATTTGATCATTTTTGGCTTATTTATACTTAGTCCAGTCATAAACGACCTTTATGTATACATTTTGACTTACTTGGATCAAAACTTCAATGGTTTGGATAGTCATGACTCTTCTGTTGAAAAATCGAAAATTTTCAAAAAAATTTTTTTCTATCGAAAAATGTCAAATTTGATCATTTTTGGCTTATTTATACTTAGTCCAGTCATAAAGGACCTCTATGTATACATTTTGACTTACTTGGATCAAAATTTCAATGATTTGTATAGTCATGACTCTCATGTTGGAAAATCGAAAATTTTCAAAAAATGTTTTTTCTATCGAAAAATGTCAAATTTGATCATTTTTGGCTTATTTATACTTAGTCCAGTCATAAACGACCTCAATGTATACATTTTGACTTACTTGGATCAAAATTTCAATGATTTGTATAGTCATGACTCTCATGTTGAAAAATCGAAAATTTCCAAAAAATGTTTTTTCTATCGAAAAAAGTCAAATTTGATCATTTTTGGCTTATTTATACTTAGTCCAGTCATAACCGACCTCTTTGTATACATTTTGACTTACTTGGATCAAAATTTCAATGATTTGTATAGGCATGACATTCTAGTTATAAAATCGGAAATTTTCAAAAAGAGTTTTTTCTATCGAAAAATGTCAAATTTGATCATTTTTGGCTTATTTACACTTAGCAGAGTCATAAACGACCTCTATGTATACATTTTGACTTACTTGGATCAAAGTTTCAATGATTTGTATAGTCATGACTCTCATGTTGAAAAATCGAAAATTTTCAAAAAATGATTTTTCTATTGAAAAATGTCAAATTTGATCATTTTTGGCTCATTTATACTTAGTCCAGTCATAAAGGACCTCTATGTATACATTTTGACTTACTTTTATCAAAATTTTAATGATTTGTATAGTCATGACTCTCATGTTGAAAAATCGAAAATTTTCAAAAAATGTTTTTCTATCGAAATTTGTCAAATTTGATCATTTTTGGCTTATTTATACTTAGTCCAGTCATAAACGACCTATATGTATACATTTTGACTTACTTGGATCAAAATTTCAATGGTTTGTATAGTCATGACTCTCATGTTGAAAAATCGAAAATTTGCAAAAAATGTTTTTTCTATCAAAAAATGTCAAATTTGATAATTTTTGGCTTATTTATACTTAGTCCAGTCATATTCGACCTCTATATATACGTTTTGACTTACTTGGATCAAAATTTCAATGATTTGTATAGTCATGACTCTCATGTTGAAAAACCGAAAATTTTCAAAAAATGTTTTTTCTATCGAAAAATATCAAATTTGATAATTTTTGGCTTATTTATACTTAGTCCAGTCATAAACGACCTCTATGTATACATTTTGACTTACTTGGATCAAAATTTCAATGATTTGTATAGTCATGACATTCTAGTTAAAAAACCGAAAATTTTCAAAAAATGTTTTTTCTATCGAAAAATGTCAAATTTGATAATTTTTGGCTTATTTATACTTAGTCCAGTCATAAACGACCTCTTCGTATACATTTTGACTTACTTGGATCAAAATTTCAATGATTTGTATAGTCATGACATTCTAGTTGAAAAATCTAAAATTTTCAAAAAATGTTTTTTCTATCGAAAAATGTTAAATTTGATCATTTTTGGCTTATTTTTACTTAGTCCAGTCATAAACGACCTCTATGTATACATTTTGACTTACTTGGATCAAAATTTCAATGATTTGTATAGTCATGACTCTCATGTTGAAAAATCGAAAATTTTCAAAAGATGATTTTTCTATCGAAAAATGTCAAATTTGATCATTTTTGGCTTATTTATACTTAGTCCAGTCATAAACGACCTCTATGAATACATTTTGACTTACTTGGATCAAAATTTCAATGATTTGTATAGTCATGACATTCTAGTTGAAAAATCGAAAATTTTCAAAAGATGTTTTTTCTATCGAAAATTGTCAAATTTGATCATTTTTGGCTTATTTATACTTAGTCCAGTCATAAAGGACCTCTATGTATACATTTTGACTTAGTTGGATCAAAATTTCAATGATTTGTATAGTCATGACTCTCATGTTGAAAAATCGAAAATTTTCAAAAAATGTTTTTACTATCGAAAAATGTCAAATTTGATCTTTTTTGGCTTATTTATACTTAGTCCAGTCATAAAGGACCTCTATGTATACATTTTGACTTACTTGGATCAAAATTTCAATGATTTGTATAGTCATGACTCTCATGTTGAAAAATCGAAAATTTTCAAAAAATGTTTTTCTATCGAAATATGTCAAATTTGATCATTTTTGGCTTATTTATACTTAGTCCAGTCATAAACGACCTCTATGTATACATTTTGACTTACTTGGATCAAAATTTCGATGGTTTGTATAGTCATGACTCTCATGTTGAAAAATCGAAAATTTTCAAAAAAAGTTTTTTCTATCGAAAAATGTCAAATTTGATCATTTTTGGCTTATTTATACTTAGTCCAGTCATAAACGACCTCTATACATACGTTTTGACTTACTTGGATCAAAATTTCAATGATTTGTATAGTCATGACTCTCATGTTGAAAAATCGAAAATTTCCAAAAAATGTTTTTTCTATCGAAAAAAGTCAAATTTGATCATTTTTGGCTTATTTATACTTAGTCCAGTCATAACCGACCTCTTTGTATACATTTTCACTTACTTGGATCAAAATTTCAATGATTTGTATAGTCATGACATTCTAGTTATAAAATCGGAAATTTTCAAAAAGAGTTTTTTCTATCGAAAAATGTCAAATTTGATCATTTTTGGCTTATTTACAGTTAGCAGAGTCATAAACGACCTCTATGTATACATTTAGACTTACTTGGATCAAAGTTTCAATGATTTGTATAGTCATGACTCTCATGTTGAAAAATCGAAAATTTTCAAAAAATGATTTTTCTATTGAAAAATGTCAAATTTGATCATTTTTGGCTCATTTATACTTAGTCCAGTCATAAAGGACCTCTATGTATACATTTTGACTTACTTTTATCAAAATTTTAATGATTTGTATAGTCATGACTCTCATGTTGAAAAATCGAAAATTTTCAAAAAATGTTTTTCTATCGAAATTTGTCAAATTTGATCATTTTTGGCTTATTTATACTTAGTCCAGTCATAAACGACCTATATGTATACATTTTGACTTACTTGAATCAAAATTTCAATGGTTTGTATAGTCATGACTATCATGTTGAAAACTCGAAAATTTGCAAAAAATGTTTTTTCTATCAAAAAATGTCAAATTTGATAATTTTTGGCTTATATATACTTAGTCCAGTCATATTCGACCTCTACATATACGATTTGACTTACTTGGATCGAAATTTCAATGATTTGTATAGTCATGACTCTCATGTTGAAAAACCGAAAATTTTCAAAAAATGTTTTTTCTATCGAAAAATATCAAATTTGAAAATTTTTGGCTTATTTATACTTAGTCCAGTCATAAACGACCTCTATGTATACATTTTGACTTACTTGGATCAAAATTTCAATGATTTGTATAGTCATGACATTCTAGTTAAAAAACCGAAAATTTTCAAAAAATGTTTTTTCTATCGAAAAATGTCAAATTTGATAATTTTTGGCTTATTTATACTTAGTCCAGTCATAAACGACCTCTTTGTATACATTTTGACTTACTTGGATCAAAATTTCAATGATTTGTATAGTCATGACATTCTAGTTGAAAAATCTAAAATTTTCAAAAAATGTTTTTTCTATCGAAAAATGTTAATTTTGATCATTTATGGCTTATTTTTACTTAGTCCAGTCATAAACGACCTCTATGTATACATTTTGACTTACTTGGATCAAAATTTCAATGATTTGTATAGTCATGACTCTCATGTTGAAAAATCGAAAATTTTCAAAAGATGATTTTTCTATCGAAAAATGTCAAATTTGATCATTTTTGGCTTATTTATACTTAGTCCAGTCATAAACGACCTCTATGAATACATTTTGACTTACTTGGATCAAAATTTCAATGATTTGTATAGTCATGACATTCTAGTTGAAAAATCGAAAATTTTCAAAAGATGTTTTTTCTATCGAAAAATGTCAAATTTGATCATTTTTGGCTTATTTATACTTAGTCCAGTCATAAAGGACCTCTATGTATACATTTTGACTTAGTTGGATCAAAATTTCAATGATTTGTATAGTCATGACTCTCATGTTGAAAAATCGAAAATTTTCAAAAAATGTTTTTACTATCGAAAAATGTCAAATTTGATCATTTTTGGCTTATTTATACTTAGTCCAGTCATAAAAGACCTCTTTGTATACATTTTGACTTACTTGGATCAAAATTTCAATGATTTGTATAGTCATGACTCTCATGTTGAAAAATCGAAAATTTTCAAAAAATGTTTTTCTATCGAAATATGTCAAATTTGATCATTTTTGGCTTATTTATACTTAGTCCAGTCATAAACGACCTCTATGTATACATTTTGACTTACTTGGATCAAAATTTCGATGGTTTGTATAGTCATGACTCTTATGTTGAAAAATCGAAAATTTTCAAAAAATGTTTTTTCTATCGAAAAATGTCAAATTTGATCATTTTTGGCTTATTTATACTTAGTCCAGTCATAAATGACCTCTATACATACGTTTTGACTTACTTGGATCAAAATTTCAATGATTTGTATAGTCAAGACTCTCATGTTGAAAAACCGAAAATTTTCAAAAAATGTTTTTTCTATCGAAAAATGTCAAATTTGATCATTTTTGGCTTATTTATACTTAGTCCAGTCATAAAGGACCTCTATGTATACATTTTGACTTACTTGGATCAAAATTTTAATGATTTGTATAGTCATGACTCTCATGTTGAAAAATCGGAAATTTTCAAAAAATGTTTTTTCTGTCGAAAAATGTCAAATTTGATCATTTTTGGCTTATTTATGCTTAGTCCAGTCATAAAGGACCTCTATGTATACATTTTGACTTACTTGGATCAAAATTTTAATGATTTGTATAGTTATGACTCTCATGTTGAAAAATCGAAAATTTTCAAAAAATGTTTTTCTATCGAAATATGTCAAATTTGATCATTTTTGGCTTATTTATACTTAGTCCAGTCATAAACGACCTCTATGTATACATTTTGACTTACTTGGATCAAAATTTCAGTGGTTTGTATAGTCATGACTCTCATGTTGAAAAATCGAAAATTTTCAAAAAATGTTATTTCTATCGAAAAATGTCAAATTTGATCATTTTTGGCTTATTTATACTTAGTCCAGTCATAAACGACCTCTATGTATACATTTTGACTATTTTATATCAAAATTTTAATGCTTTGTATAGTCATGACTCTCATGTTGAAAAATCGAAAATTTTCAAAAAATGTTTTTTCGATCGAAAAATGTCAAATTTGATCATTTTTGGCTTATTTATACTTAGTCCAGTCATAAACGACCTATATGTATACATTTTGACTTACTTGGATCAAAATTTCAATGGTTTGTATAGTCATGACTCTCATGTTGAAAAATCGAAAATTTTCAAAAAAAATTTTTTCTATCGAAAAATGTCAAATTTGATCATTTTTGGGTTATTTATACTTAGTCCAGTCATAAAGGACCTCTATGTATACATTTTGACTTACTTGGATCAAAATTTCAATGATTTGTATAGTCATGACTCTCATGTTGGAAAATCGAAAATTTTCAAAAAATGTTTTTTCTATCGAAAAATGTCAAATTTGATCATTTTTGGCTTATTTATACTTAGTCCAGTCATAAACGACCTATATGTATACATTTTGACTTACTTGGATCAAAATTTCAATGGTTTGCATAGTCATGACTCCCATATTGAAAAATCGAAAATTTTCAAAAATTTTTTTTTCTATCGAAAAATGTCAAATTTGATCATTCTTGGCTTATTTATACTTAGTCCAGTCATAAAGGACCTCTATGTATACATTTTGACTTACTTGGATCAAAATTTTAATGATTTGTATAGTCATGACTCTCATGTTGAAAAATCGAAAATTTTCAAAAAATGTTTTTTCTGTCGAAAAATGTCAAATTTGATCATTTTTGGCTTATTTATACTTAGTCCAGTCATAAACGACCTCTATGTATACATTTTGACTTACTTGGATCAAAATTTCAATGGTTTGTATAGTCATGACATTCTAGCTGTAAAATCGAAAATTTTCAAAAAATGTTTTTTCTGTCGAAAAATGTCAAATTTGATCATTTTTGGCTTATTTATACTTAGTCCAGTCATAAACGACCTCTTTGTATACATTTTGACTTACTTGGATCAAAATTTCAGTGGTTTGTATAGTCATGACTCTCATGTTGAAAAATCGAAAATTTTCAAAAAATGTTATTTCTATCGAAAAATGTCAAATTTGATCATTTTTGGCTTATTTATACTTAGTCCAGTCATAAACGACCTCTATGTATACATTTTGACTATTTTATATCAAAATTTTAATGATTTGTATAGTCATGACTCTCATGTTGAAAAATCGAAAATTTTCAAAAAATGTTTTTTTCGATCGAAAAATGTCAAATTTGATCATTTTTGGCTTATTTATACTTAGTCCAGTCATAAACGACCTATATGTATACATTTTGACTTACTTGGATCAAAATTTCAATGGTTTGTATAGTCATGACTCTCATGTTGAAAAATCGAAAATTTTCAAAAAATGTTATTTCTATCGAAAAATGTCAAATTTGATCATTTTTGGCTTATTTATACTTAGTCCAGTCATAAACGACCTCTATGTATACATTTTGACTATTTTATATCAAAATTTTAATGATTTGTATAGTCATGACTCTCATGTTGAAAAATCGAAAATTTTCAAAAAATGTTTTTTCGATCGAAAAATGTCAAATTTGATCATTTTTGGCTTATTTATACTTAGTCCAGTCATAAAGGACCTCTATGTATACATTTTGACTTACTTGGATCAAAATTTCAATGATTTGTATAGTCATGAATCTCATGTTGGAAAATCGAAAATTTTCAAAAAATGTTTTTTCTATCGAAAAATGTCAAATTTGATCATTTTTGGCTTATTTATACTTAGTCCAGTCATAAACGACCTATATGTATACATTTTGACTTACTTGGATCAAAATTTCAATGGTTTGCATAGTCATGACTCCCATATTGAAAAATCGAAAATTTTCAAAAATTTTTTTTTCTATCGAAAAATGTCAAATTTGATCATTCTTGGCTTATTTATACTTAGTCCAGTCATAAAGGACCTCTATGTATACATTTTGACTTACTTGGATCAAAATTTTAATGATTTGTATAGTCATGACTCTCATGTTGAAAAATCGAAAATTTTCAAAAAATGTTTTTTCTGTCGAAAAATGTCAAATTTGATCATTTTTGGCTTATTTATACTTAGTCCAGTCATAAACGACCTCTATGTATACATTTTGACTATTTTATATCAAAATTTCAATGATTTGTATAGTCATGACTCTCATGATGAAAAATCGAAAATTTTCAAAAGATGTTTTTTCTGTCGAAAAATGTCAAATTTGATCATTTTTGGCTTATTTATACTTAGTCCAGTCATAAACGACCCCTATGAATACATTTTGACTTACTTGGATCAAAATTTCAATGATTTGTATAGTCATGACATTCTAGCTGTAAAATCGAAAATTTTCAAAAAATGTTTTTTCTGTCGAAAAATGTCAAATTTGATCATTTTTGGCTTATTTATACTTAGTCCAGTCATAAACGACCTCTATGTATACATTTTGACTTACTTGGATCAAAATTTCAGTGGTTTGTATAGTCATGACTCTCATGTTGAAAAATCGAAAATTTTCAAAAAATGTAATTTCTATCGAAAAATGTCAAATTTGATCATTTTTGGCTTATTTATACTTAGTCCAGTCATAAACGACCTCTATGTATACATTTTGACTATTTTATATCAAAATTTTAATGATTTGTATAGTCATGACTCTCATGTTGAAAAATCGAAAATTTTCAAAAAATGTTTTTTCGATCGAAAAATGTCAAATTTGATCATTTTTGGCTTATTTATACTTAGTCCAGTCATAAAGGACCTCTATGTATACATTTTGACTTACTTGGATCAAAATTTCAATGATTTGTATAGTCATGACTCTCATGTTGGAAAATCGAAAATTTTCAAAAAATGTTTTTTCTATCGAAAAATGTCAAATTTGATCATTTTTGGCTTATTTATACTTAGTCCAGTCATTAACGACCTATATGTATACATTTTCACTTACTTGGATCAAAATTTCAATGGTTTGCATAGTCATGACTCCCATATTGAAAAATCGAAAATTTTCAAAAATTTTTTTTTCTATCGAAAAATGTCAAATTTGATCATTCTTGGCTTATTTATACTTAGTCCAGTCATAAAGGACCTCTATGTATACATTTTGACTTACTTGGATCAAAATTTTAATGATTTGTATAGTCATGACTCTCATGTTGAAAAATCGAAAATTTTCAAAAAATGTTTTTTCTGTCGAAAAATGTCAAATTTGATCATTTTTGGCTTATTTATGCTTAGTCCAGTCATAAACGACCTCTATGTATACATTTTGACTAACTTGGATCAAAATTTCAATGGTTTGTATAGTCATGACTCTCATGTTGAAAAATCGAAAATTTTCAAAAAATGTTTTTTCTATCGAAAAATGTCAAATTTGATCATTTTTGGCTTATTTATACTTAGTCCAGTCATAAACGACCTCTATGTATACATTTTGACTATTTTATATCAAAATTTCAATGATTTGTATAGTCATGACTCTCATGTTGAAAAATCGAAAATTTTCAAAAGATGTTTTTTCTGTCGAAAAATGTCAAATTTGATCATTTTTGGCTTATTTATACTTAGTCCAGTCATAAACGACCTCTATGAATACATTTTGACTTACTTGGATCAAAATTTCAATGATTTGTATAGTCATGACATTCTAGCTGTAAAATCGAAAATTTTCAAAAAATGTTTTTTCTGTCGAAAAATGTCAAATTTGATCATTTTTGGCTTATTTATACTTAGTCCAGTCATAAACGACCTCCATGTATACATTTTGACTTACTTGGATCAAAATTTCAATGGTTTGTATAGTCATGACTCTCATGTTGAAAAATCGAAAATTTTTTTTCTATCGAAAAATGTCAAATTTGATCATTTTTGGCTTATTTATGCTTAGTCCAGTCATAAAGGACCTCTATGTATACATTTTGACTTACTTGGATCAAAATTTCAATGGTTTGTATAGTCATGACTCTCATGTTGAAAAATCGAAAATTTTCAAAAAATGTTTTTTCTCTCGAAAAATGTCAAATTTGATCATTTTTGCCTTATTTATACTTAGTCCAGTCATAAACGACCTCTTTGTATACATTTAGACTATTTTATATCAAAATTTCAATTATTTGTATAGTCATGACTCTCATGTTGAAAAATCGAAAATTTTCAAAAGATGTTTTTTCTATCGAAAAATGTCAAATTTGATCATTTTTGGCTTATTTATACTTAGTCCAGTCATAAACGACCTCTATGAATACATTTTGACTTACTTGGATCAAAATTTCAATGATTTGTATAGTCATGACATTATAGCTGTAAAATCGAAAATTTTCAAAAAATGTTTTTTCTGTCGAAAAATGTCAAATTTGATCATTTTTGGCTTATTTATACTTAGTCCAGTCATAAACGACCTCTATGTATACATTTTGACTTACTTGGATCAAAATTTCAATGGTTTGTATAGTCATGACTCTCATGTTGAAAAATCGAAAATTTTCAAAAAAAATTTTTTCTATCGAAAAATGTCAAATTTGATCATTTTTGGCTTATTTATGCTTAGTCCAGTCATAAAGGACCTCTATGTATACATTTTGACTTACTTGGATCAAAATTTCAATGATTTGTATAGTCATGACTCTCATGTTGGAAAATCGAAAATTTTCAAAAAATGTTTTTTCTATCGAAAAATGTCAAATTTGATCATTTTTGGCTTATTTATACTTAGTCCAGTCATAAACGACCTCAATGTATACATTTTGACTTACTTGGATCAAAATTTCAATGATTTGTATAGTCATGACTCTCATGTTGAAAAATCGAAAATTTTCAAAAAATGGTTTTTCTATCGAAAAATGTCAAATTTGATCATTTTTGGCTTATTTATACTTAGTCCAGTCATAAACGACCTCTATGTATACATTTTGACTTACTTGGATCAAAATTTCAATGATTTGTATAGTCATGACATTCTAGTTTTAAAATCGAAAATTTTCAAAAAATGTTTTTTCTATCGAAAAATGTCAAAATTGATCATTTTTGGCTTATTTATACTTAGTCCAGTCATTAACGACCCTATATGTATGCATTTTGACTTACTTGAGTCAAAATTTCAATGATTTGTATAGTCATGACATTCTAGTTTTAAAATCGAAAATTTTCAAAAAATGTTTTTTCTATCGAAAAATGTCAAATTTGATCATTTTTGGCTTATTTATACTTAGTGCAGTCATAAAGGACCTCTATGTATACATTTTGACTTACTTGGATCAAAATTTCAATGATTTTTATAGTCATGACTCTCATGTTGAAAAATCGAAAATTTTCAAAAAATGTTTTTCTATCGAAATATGTCAAATTTGATCATTTTTGGCTTATTTATACTTAGTCCAGTCATAAACGACCTCTATGTATACATTTTGACTTACTTGGATCAAAATTTCAATGGTTTGTATAGTCATGACTCTCATGTTGAAAAATCGAAAATTTTCAAAAAATGTTTTTTCTATCGAAAAATGTCAAATTTGATCATTTTTGGCTTATTTATACTTAGTCCAGTCATAAACGACCTCTATGTATAATATTATTTGACTTACTTGGATCAAAATTTCAATGATTTGTATAGTCATGACTCTCATGTTGAAAAATCGAAAATTTTCAAAAGATGTTTTTTCTATCGAAAAATGTCAAATTTGATCATTTTTGGCTTATTTATACTTAGTCCAGTCATAAACGACCTATATGTATACATTTGACTTACTTGGATCAAAATTTCAATGGTTTGTATAGTCATGACTCTCATGTTGAAAAATCGAAAATTTTCAAAAAATTTTTTTTCTATC
>NW_025408372.1:0-22810 GCF_905475395.1 Chrysoperla carnea
AATAAGCCAAAAATGATTAAGCCAAAAATGATCAAATTTGACATTTTTCGATAGAAAAAACATTTTTTGAAAATTTTCGATTTTTCAACAAGAGACTCATGACTATACAAATCATTGAAATTTTGATCCAAATAAGTCAAAATGTATACATAGAGGTCGTTTATGACTGGACTAAGTATAAATAAGCCAAAAATGATCAAATTTGACATTTTTCGATAGAAAAAACATTTTTGGAAAATTTTCGATATTTCAACAAGGGAGTCATGACTATACAAATCATTGAAATTTTGATCCAAATAAGTCAAAATGTATACATAGAGGTCGTTTATGACTGGACTAAGTATAAATAAGCCAAAAATGATCAAATTTGACATTTTTCGATGGAAAAAACATTTTTTGAAAATTTTCGATTTTTAAACAAGAGAGTCATGACTATACAAATCATTGCAATTTTGATCCAAATAAGTCAAAATGTATACATAGAGGTCGTTTATGACTGGACTAAGTATAAATAAGCCAAAAATGATCAAATTTGACATTTTTCGATAGAAAAAACATTTTTTGAAAATTTTCGATTTTTAAACAAGAGAGTCATGACTATACAAATCATTGCAATTTTGATCCGAATAAGTCAAAATGTATACATAGAGGTCGTTTATGACATGACTAAGTATAAATAAGCCAAAAATGATCAAATTTGACATTTTTCGATAGAAAAAACATTTTTTGAAAATTTTCGATATTTCAACAAGGGAGTCATGACTATACAAATCATTGAAATTTTGATCCAAATAAGTCAAAATGTATACATAGAGGTCGTTTATGACTGGACTAAGTATAAATAAGCCAAAAATGATCAAATTTGACATTTTTCGATAGAAAAAATATTTTTTGAAAATTTTCGATTTTTCAACAAGAGACTCATGACTATACAAATCATTGAAATTTTAATCCAAATAAGTCAAAATGTATACATAGAGGTCGTTTATGACTGGATTAAGTATAAATAAGCCAAAAATGATCAAATTTGACATTTTTCGATAGAAAAAACATTTTTTTAAAATTTTCGATTTTGCAACAAGAGACTCATGACTTGAATATCATTGAAATTTTGATCAAAATAAGTCAAAATGTATAAATAGAGGTCGTTAATGACTGGACTAAGTATAAATAAGCCAAAAATGATCAAATTTGACATTTTTCGATAGAAAAAATATTTTTTGAAAATTTTCGATTTTTCAACAAGAGACTCATGACTATACAAATCATTGAAATTTTGTTCCAAATAAGTCCAAATGTATACATAGAGGTCGTTTATGACTGGACTAAGTATAAATAAGCCAAAAATGATCAAATTTGACATTTTTCGATAGAAAAAACATTTTTTAAAAATTTTCGATTTTTCAACAAGAGACTCATGCCTATACAAATCATTGCAATTTTGATCCAAATAAGTCAAAATGAATACATAGAGGTCGTTTATGACTGGACTAAGTATAAATAAGCCAAAAATGATCAAATATGACATTTTTCGATAGAAAAAACATTTTTTGAAAATTTTTGATTTTTCAACAAGAGACTCATGACTATACAAATCATTGAAATTTTGTTCCAAATAAGTCCAAATGTATACATAGAGGTCGTTTATGACTGGACTAAGTATAAATAAGCCAAAAATGATCAAATTTGACATTTTTCGATAGAAAAAACATTTTTTAAAAATTTTCGATTTTTCAACAAGAGACTCATGCCTATACAAATCATTGCAATTTTGATCCAAATAAGTCAAAATGAATACATAGATGTCGTTTATGACTGGACTAAGTATAAATAAGCCAAAAATGATCAAATTTGACATTTTTCGACAGAAAAAACATTTTTTGAAAATTTTCGATATTTCAACAAGGGAGTCATGACTATACAAATCATTGAAATTTTGATCCAAATAAGTCAAAATGTATACATAGAGGTGGTTTATGACTGGATTAAGTATAAATAAGCCAAAAATGATCAAATTTGACATTTTTCGATAGAAAAAATATTTTTTGAAAATTTTCGATTTTTCAACAAGAGACTCATGACTATACAAATCATTGAAATTTTGATCCAAATAAGTCAAAATGTATACATAGAGGTCGATTATGACTGGACTAAGTATAAATAAGCCAAAAAATGAACAAATTTGACATTTTTCGATAGAAAAAATATTTTTTGAAAATTTTCGATTTTTCAACAACAGACTCATGACTTGAATATCATTGAAATTTTGATCCAAATAAGTCAAAATGTATAAAAAGAGGTCGTTAATGACTGGACTAAGTATAAATAAGCCAAAAATGATCAAATTTGACATTTTTCGAAAGAAAAAATATTTTTTGAAAATTTTCGATTTTTCAACAACAGACTCATTACTATACAAATCATTGAAATTTTGATCTAAATAAGTCAAAATGTATACATAGAGGTCGTTTATGACTGGACTAAGTATAAATAAGCCAAAAATGATCAAATTTGACAATTTTCGATAGAAAAAACATTTTATGAAAATTTTCGATTTTTCAACAAGAGAGTCATGCCTATACAAATCATTGCAATTTTGATCCAAATAAGTCAAAATGTATACATAGAGGTCGTTTATGACTGGACTAAGTATAAATCAGCCAAAAATGATCAAATTTGACATTTTTGATAGAAAAAACATTTTTTGAAAATTTTCGATTTTTCAACAAGAGACTCACGACTATACAAATCATTGAAATTTTGATCTAAATAAGTCAAAATGTATACATAGAGGTCGTTTATGACTGGACTAAGTATAAATAAGCCAAAAATGATCAAATTTGACATTTTTCGATAGATAATCATTTTTTGAAAATTTTCGATTTTTCAACAAGAGACTCATGACTATACAAATCATTGCAATTTTGATCCAAATAAGTCAAACTGTATACATAGAGGTCGTTTAGGACTGGACTAAGTATAAATAAGCCAAAAATGATCAAATTTGACATTTTTCGATGGAAAAAACATTTTTTGAAAATTTTCGATTTTTCAACAAGAGAGTCATGACTATACAAATCATTGCAATTTTGATCCAAATAAGTCAAAATGTATACATAGAGGTCAGTTATGACTGGACTAAGTATAAATAAGCCAAAAATGATCAAATTTGACATTTTTCGATAGAAAAAACATTTTTTGAAAATTTTCGATTTTTAAACAAGAGAGTCATGACTATACAAATCATTGCAATTTTGATCCAAATAAGTCAAAATGTATACATAGAGGTCGTTTATGACATGACTAAGTATAAATAAGCCAAAAATGATCAAATTTGACATTTTTCGATAGAAAAAACATTTTTGGAAAATTTTCGATATTTCAACAAGGGAGTCATGACTATACAAATCATTGAAATTTTGATCCAAATAAGTCAAAATGTATACATAGAGGTCGTTTATGACTGGACTAAGTATAAATAAGCCAAAAATGATCAAATTTGACATTTTTCGATAGAAAAAATATTTTTTGAAAATTTGCGATTTTTCAACAAGAGACTCATGACTATACAAATCGTTGAAATTTTGATCCAAATAAGTCAAAATGTATACATAGAGGTCGTTTATGACTGGACTAAGTATAAATAAGCCAAAAATGATCAAATTTGACATTTTTCGATAGAAAAAACATTTTTTTAAAATTTTCGATTTTTCAACAAGAGAGTCATGCATATACAAATCATTGCAATTTTGATCCAAATAAGTCAAAATGTATACATAGAGGTCGTTTATGACTGGACTAAGTATAAATAAGCCAAAAATGATCAAATTTGACATTTTTCGATAGAAAAAACATTTTTTGAAAATTTTCGATTTTTAAACAAGAGAGTCATGACTATACAAATCATTGCAATTTTGATCCAAATAAGTCAAAATGTATACATAGAGGTCGTTTATGACATGACTAAGTATAAATAAGCCAAAAATGTTCAAATTTTACATTTTTCGATAGAAAAAACATTTTTTGAAAATTTTCGATATTTCAACAAGGGAGTCACGACTATACAAATCATTGAAATTTTGATCCAAATAAGTCAAAATGTATACATAGAGGTCGTTTATGACTGGACTAAGTATAAATAAGCCAAAAAGGATCAAATTTGACATTTTTCGATAGAAAAATCATTTTTTGAAAATTTTCGATTTTTCAACAAGAGACTCATGACTATACAAATCATTGCAATTTTGATCCAAATAAGTCAAACTGTATACATAGAGGTCGTTTAGGACTGGACTAAGTATAAATAAGCCAAAAATGATCAAATTTGACATTTTTCGATGGAAAAAAACATTTTTTGAAAATTTTCGATTTTTCAACAAGAGAGTCATGACTATACAAATCATTGCAATTTTGATCCAAATAAGTCAAAATGTATACATAGAGGTCGTTTATGACTGGACTAAGTATAAATAAGCCAAAAATGATCAAATTTGACATTTTTCGATAGAAAAAACATTTTTTGAAAATTTTCGATTTTTAAACAAGGCAGTCATGACTATACAAATCATTGAAATTTTGATCCAAATAAGTCATAATGTATACATAGAGGTCGTTTATGACTGGACTAAGTATAAATAAGCCAAAAATGATCAAATTTGACATTTTTCGATAGAAAAAACCTTTTTTGAAAATTTTCGATTTTTCAACAAGAGAGTCATGACTATACAAATCATTGCAATTTTGATCCAAATAAGTCAAAATGTATACATAGAGGTCGTTTATGACTGGACTAAGTATAAATCAGCCAAAAATGATCAAATTTGACATTTTTGATAGAAAAAACATTTTTTGAAAATTTTCGGTTTTTCAACAAGAGACTCACGACTATACAAATCATTGAAATTTTGATCCAAATAAGTCAAAATGTATACATAGAGGTCGTTTATGACTGGACTAAGTATAAATAAGCCAAAAATGATCAAATTTGACATTTTTCGATAGAAAAATCATTTTTTGAAAATTTTCGATTTTTCAACAAGAGACTCATGACTATACAAATCATTGCAATTTTGATCCAAATAAGTCAAACTGTATACATAGAGGTCGTTTAGGACTGGACTAAGTATAAATAAGCCAAAAATGATCAAATTTGACATTTTTCGATGGAAAAAACATTTTTTGAAAATTTTCGATTTTTCAACAAGAGAGTCATGACTATACAAATCATTGCAATTTTGATCCAAATAAGTCAAAATGTATACATAGAGGTCGTTTATGACTGGACTAAGTATAAATAAGCCAAAAATGATCAAATTTGACATTTTTCGATAGAAAAAACATTTTTTGAAAATTTTCGATTTTTAAACAAGAGAGTCATGACTATACAAATCATTGCAATTTTGATCCAAATAAGTCAAAATGTATACATAGAGGTCGTTTATGACATGACTAAGTATAAATAAGCCAAAAATGATCAAATTTGACATTTTTCGATAGAAAAAACATTTTTTGAAAATTTTCGATATTTCAACAAGGGAGTCATGACTATACAAATCATTGAAATTTTGATCCAAATAAGTCAAAATGTATACATAGAGGTCGTTTATGACTGGACTAAGTATAAATAAGCCAAAAATGATCAAATTTGACATTTTTCGATAGAAAAAATATTTTTTGAAAATTTTCGATTTTTCAACAAGAGACTCATGACTATACAAATCGTTGAAATTTTGATCCAAATAAGTCAAAATGTATACATAGAGGTCGTTTATGACTGGACTAAGTATAAATAAGCCAAAAATGATCAAATTTGACATTTTTCGATAGAAAAAACATTTTTTTAAAATTTTCGATTTTTCAACAAGAGAGTCATGCATATACAAATCATTGCAATTTTGATCCAAATAAGTCAAAATGTATACATAGAGGTCGTTTATGACTGGACTAAGTATAAATAAGCCAAAAATGATCAAATTTGACATTTTTCGATAGAAAAAACATTTTTTGAAAATTTTCGATTTTTAAACAAGAGAGTCATGACTATACAAATCATTGCAATTTTGATCCAAATAAGTCAAAATGTATACATACAGGTCGTTTATGACATGACTAAGTATAAATAAGCCAAAAATGATCAAATTTTACATTTTTCGATAGAAAAAACATTTTTTGAAAATTTTCGATATTTCAACAAGGGAGTCACGACTATACAAATCATTGAAATTTTGATCCAAATAAGTCAAAATGTATACATAGAGGTCGTTTATGACTGGACTAAGTATAAATAAGCCAAAAATGATCAAATTTGACATTTTTCGATAGAAAAATCATTTTTTGAAAATTTTCGATTTTTCAACAAGAGACTCATGACTATACAAATCATTGCAATTTTGATCCAAATAAGTCAAACTGTATACATAGAGGTCGTTTAGGACTGGACTAAGTATAAATAAGCCAAAAATGATCAAATTTGACATTTTTCGATGGAAAAAAACATTTTTTGAAAATTTTCGATTTTTCAACAAGAGAGTCATGACTATACAAATCATTGCAATTTTGATCCAAATAAGTCAAAATGTATACATAGAGGTCGTTTATGACTGGACTAAGTATAAATAAGCCAAAAATGATCAAATTTGACATTTTTCGATAGAGAAAACATTTTTTGAAAATTTTCGATTTTTAAACAAGAGAGTCATGACTATACAAATCGTTGCAATTTTGATCCAAATAAGTCAAAATGTATACATAGAGGTCGTTTATGACATGACTAAGTATAAATAAGCCAAAAATGATCAAATTTGACATTTTTCGATAGAAAAAACATTTTTTGAAAATTTTCGATATTTCAACAAGGGAGTCATGACTATACAAATCATTGAAATTTTGATCCAAATAAGTCAAAATGTATACATAGAGGTCGTTTATGACTGGACTAAGTATAAATAAGCCAAAAATGATCAAATTTGACATTTTTCGATAGAAAAAATATTTTTTGAAAATTTTCGATTTTTCAACAAGAGACTCTTGACTATACAAATCGTTGAAATTTTGATCCAAATAAGTCAAAATGTATACATAGAGGTCGTTTATGACTGGACTAAGTATAAATAAGCCAAAAATGATCAAATTTGACATTTTTCGATAGAAAAAACATTTTTTTAAAATTTTCGATTTTTCAACAAGAGAGTCATGCATATACAAATCATTGCAATTTTGATCCAAATAAGTCAAAATGTATACATAGAGGTCGTTTATGACTGGACTAAGTATAAATATGCCAAAAATGATCAAATTTGACATTTTTCGATAGAAAAAACATTTTTTGAAAATTTTCGATTTTTAAACAAGAGAGTCATGACTATACAAATCATTGCAATTTTGATCCAAATAAGTCAAAATGTATACATAGAGGTCGTTTATGACATGATTAAGTATAAATAAGCCAAAAATGATCAAATTTTACATTTTTCGATAGAAAAAACATTTTTTGAAAATTTTCGATATTTCAACAAGGGAGTCATGACTATACAAATCATTGAAATTTTGATCCAAATAAGTCAAAATGTATACATAGAGGTCGTTTTATGACTGGACTAAGTATAAATAAGCCAAAAATGATCAAATTTGACATTTTTCGATAGAAAAAATATTTTTTGAAAATTTTCGATTTTTCAACAAGAGACTCATGACTATACAAATCATTGAAATTTTGATCCAAATAAGTCAAAATGTATACATAGAGGTCGTTTATGACTGGACTAAGTATAAATAAGCCAAAAATGATCAAATTTGACATTTTTTGACAGAAAAAACATTTTTTGAAAATTTTCGATTTTTCAACAAGAGACTCATGACTCTACAAATCATTGAAATTTTGATCTAAATAAGTCAAAATGTATACATAGAGGTCGTTTATGACTGGACTAAGTATAAATAAGATAAAAATGATCAAATTTGACATTTTTCGATGGAAAAAAACATTTTTTGAAAATTTTCGATTTTTCAACAAGAGAGTCATGCCTATACAAATCATTGCAATTAAGATCCAAATAAGTCAAAATGTATACATGGAGGTCGTTTATGACTTGACTAAGTATAAATAATCCAAAAATGATCAAATTTGACATTTTTCGATAGAAAAAACATTTTTTGAAAATTTTCGATTTTTCAACAAAAGACTCACGACTATACAAATCATCGCAATTTTGATCCAAATAAGTCAAAATGTATACATAGAGGTCGTTTATGACTGGACCAAGTATAAATAAGCCAAAAATGATCAAATTTGACATTTTTTGATAGAAAAAACATTTTTTGAAAATTTTCGATTTTTCAACAAGAGACTCACGACTATACAAATCATTGAAATTTTGATCCAAATAAGTCAAAATGTATACATAGAGGTCGTTTATGACTGGACCAAGTATAAATAAGCAAAAAATGATCAAATTTGACATTTTTTGATAGAAAAAACATTTTTTGAAAATTTTCGATTTTTCAACAAGAGACTCATGACTATACAAATCATTGCAATTTTGATCCAAATAAGTCAAACTGTATACATAGAGGTCGTTTAGGACTGGACTAAGTATAAATAAGCCATAAATGATCAAATTTGACTTTTTTCGATAGGAAAAACATTTTTTGAAAATTTTCGATTTTTCAACAAGATAGTCATGACTATACAAATCATTAAAATTTAGATCCAAATAAGTCAAAATGTATACATAGAGGTCGTTTATGACATGACTAATTATAAATAAGCCAAAAATGATCAAATTTGACATTTTTCGATAGAAAAAACATTTTTTGAAAATTTTCGATTTTTCAACAAGAGACTCATGACTATACAAATCATTGAAATTTTGATCCAAATAAGTCAAAATGTATACATAGAGGTCGTTTATGACTGGAATAAGTATAAATAAGCCAAATATGATCAAATTTGACATTTTTCGATAGAAAAAATATTTTTTGAAAATTTTCGATTTTTCAACAAGAGACTCATGACTATACAAATCATTGAAATTTTGATCCAAATAAGTCAAAATGTATACATAGAGGTCGTTTATGACTGGACTAAGTATAAATAAGCCAAAAATGATCAAATTTGACATTTTTTGACAGAAAAAACATTTTTTGAAAATTTTCGATTTTTCAACAAGAGACTCATGACTCTACAAATCATTGAAATTTTGATCCAAATAAGTCAAAATGTATACATAGAGGTCGTTTATGACTGGACTAAGTATAAATAAGCCAAAATTGATCAAATTTGACATTTTTCGATGGAAAAAAAATTTTTGAAAATTTTCGATTTTTCAACAAGAGAGTCATGCCTATACAAATCATTGCAATTTTGATCCAAATAAGTCAAAATTTATACATAGAGGTCGTTTATGACTGGACTAAGTATAAATAAGCCAAAAATGATCAAATTTGACATTTTTCGATAGAAAAAACATTTTTTGAAAATTTTCGATTTTTCAACAAGAGACTCACGACTATACAAATCATCGCAATTTTGATCCAAATAAGTCAAAATGTATACATAGAGGTCGTTTATGACTGGACCAAGTATAAATAAGCCAAAAATGATCAAATTTGACATTTTTTGATAGAAAAAACATTTTTTGAAAATTTTCGATTTTTCAACAAGAGACTCACGACTATACAAATCATTGAAATTTTGATCCAAATAAGTCAAAATGTATACATAGAGGTCGTTTATGACTGGACCAAGTATTAATAAGCAAAAAATGATGAAATTTGACATTTTTCGATAGAAAAAACATTTTTTGAAAATTTTCGATTTTTCAACAAGAGACTCATGACTATACAAATCATTGCAATTTTGATCCAAATAAGTCAAAATGTATACATAGAGGTCGTTTATGACTGGACTAAGTATAAATAAGCCAAAAATGATCAAATTTGACATTTTTCGATAGAAAAAACATTTTTTGAAAATTTTCGATTTTTCAACAAGATAATCATGACTATACAAATCATTAAAATTTAGATCCAAATAAGTCAAAATGTATACATAGAGGTCGTTTATGACATGACTAATTATAAATAAGCCAAAAATGATCAAATTTGACATTTTTCGATAGAAAAAATATTTTTTGAAAATTTTCGATTTTTCAACAAGAGAGTCGTGACTATACAAATCATTGCAATTTTGATCCAAATAAGTCAAAATGTATACATAGAGGTCGTTTATGACTGGACTAAGTATAAATAAGCCAAAAATGATCAAATTTGACATTTTTCGATGGAAAAAACATTTTTTGAAAGTTTTCGATTTTTCAACAAGAGAGTCATGACTATACAAATCATTGCAATTTTGATCCAAATAAGTCAAAATGTATACATAGAGGTCGTTTATGACTGGACTAAGTATAAATAAGCCAAAAATGATCAAATTTGACATTTTTCGATAGAAAAAACATTTTTTGAAAATTTTCGATTTTTAAACAAGAGAGTCATGACTATACAAATCATTGCAATTTTGATCCAAATAAGTAAAAATGTATACATAGAGGTCGTTTATGACTAGACTAAGTATAAATAAGCCAAAAATGAACAAATTTGACATTTTTCGATAGAAAAAATATTTCTTGAAAATTTTCGATTTTTCAACAACAGACTCATGACTTGAATATCATTTAAATTTTGATCCAAATAAGTCAAAATGTATAAAAAGAGGTCGTTTATGACTGGACTAAGTATAAATAAGCCAAAAATGATCAAATTTGACATTTTTCGATAGAAAAAACATTTTTTGAAAATTTTCGATATTTCAACAAGGGAGTCATGACTATACAAATAATTGAAATTTTGATCCAAATAAGTCAAAATGTATACATAGAGGTCGTTTATGACTGGACTAAGTATAAATAAGCCAAAAATGATCAAATTTGACATTTTTCAATAGAAAAAACCTTTTTTTGAAAATTTTCGATTTTTCAACAAGAGACTCATGACTATACAAATCATTGCAATTTTGATCCAAATTAGTCAAAATGTATACATAGAGGTCGTTTATGACTGGACTAAGTATAAATAAGCCAAAAATGATCAAATTTGACATTTTTCGATAGAAAAAACATTTTTTGAAAATTTTCGATTTTTCAACAAGAGAGTCATGACTATACAAATCATTGCAATTTTGATTCAAATAAGTCAAATGTATACATAGAGGTCGTTTATGACTGGACTAAGTATAAATAAGCCAAAAATGATCAAATTTGACATTTTTCGATAGAAAAAACATTTTTTGAAAATTTTCGATTTTTCAACAAGAGAGTCATGACTAGACAAATCATTGAAATTTTGATCCAAATAAGTCAAAATGTATACAAAGAGGTCGTTTATGACTGGACTAAGTATAAATAAGCCAGAAATTATCAAATTTGACATTTTTCGATAGAAAAAATATCTTTTGAAAATTTTCGATTTTTCAACAAGAGACTCATGACTATACAAATCATTGAACTTTTGATCCAAATAAGTCAAAATGTATACATAGAGGTCGTTTATGACTGGACTAAGTATAAATAAGCCAAAAATGATCAAATATGACATTTTTCGATAGAAAAAACATATTTTGAAAATTATGGATTTTTCAACAAGAGACTCATGACTATACAAATCATTGAAATTTTGATCCAAATAAGTCAAAATGTATACATAGAGGTCGTTTATGACTGGACTAAGTATAAATAAGCCAAAATTGATCAAATTTGACATTTTTCGATAGAAAAAACATTTTTTGAAAATTTTCGATTTTTCAACAAGAGACTCATGAGTATACAAATCATTGCAATTTTGATCCAAATAAGTCAAAATGTATACATAGAGGTCGTTTATGACTGGACTAAGTATAAATAAGCCAAAAATGATCAAATTTGACATTTTTCGATAGAAAAAACATTTTTTGAAAATTTTCGATTTTTCATCAAGAGACTCATGACTATACAAATCATTGAAATTTTGATCCAAATAAGTCAAAATGTATACATAGAGGTCGTTTATGACTGGACTAAGTATAAATAAGCCAAAAATGATCAAATTTGACATTTTTCGATAGAAAAAACATTTTTTGAAAATTTTCGATTTTTCAACAAGAGACTCATGACTATACAAATCATTGCAATTTTGATCTAAATAAGTCAAAATGTATACATAGAGGTCGTTTATGACTGGACTAAGTATAAATAAGCCAAAAATGATCAAATTTGACATTTTTCGATAGAAAAAACATTTTTTGAAAATTTTCGATTTTTCAACAAGAGAGTCATGACTATACAAATCTTTGCAATTTTGATCCAAATAAGTCAAAATGTATACATAGAGGTCGTTTATGACTGGACTAAGTATAAATAAGCCAAAAATGATCAAATTTGACATTTTTCGATAGAAAAAACATTTTTTGAAAATTTTCGATTTTTCAACAAGAGACTCATGACTATACAAATCATTGAAATTTTGATCCAAATAAGTCAAAATGTATACATAGAGGTCGTTTATGACTGGACTAAGTATAAATATGCCAAAAATGATCAAATTTGACATTTTTCGATAGAAAAAACATTTTTTTAAAATTTACGATTTTTCAACAAGAGAGTCATTACTATACAAATCATTGCATTTTTGATCCAAATAAGTCAAAATGTATACATAGAGGTCGTTTATGACTGGACTAAGTATAAATAAGCCAAAAATGATCAAATTTGACATTTTTTGACAGAAAAAACATTTTTTGAAAACTTTCGATTTTTCAACAAGAGACTCATGACTATACAAATCATTGAAATTTTGATCCAAATAAGTCAAAATGTATACATAGAGGTCGTTTATGACTGGACTAAGTATAAATAAGCCAAAAATGATCCAATTTGACATTTTTCGATAGAAAAAACATTTTTTGAAAATTTTCGAATTTTCAACAAGAGACTCATGACTATACAAATCATTGCAATTTTGATCTAAATAAGTCAAAATGTATACATAGAGGTCGTTTATGACTGGACTAAGTATAAATAAGCCAAAAATGATCAAATTTGACATTTTTCGATAGAAAAAACATTTTTTGAAAATTTTACGATTTTTCAACAAGAGACTCATGACTATACAAATCATTGCAATTTTGATCCAAATAAGTCAAAATGTATACAAAGATGTCGTTTATGACTGGACTAAGTATAAATAAGCCAAAAATGATCAAATTTGACATTTTTCGATAGAAAAAATATTTTTTGAAAATTTTCGATTTTTCAACAAGAGAGTCATGACTATACAAATCATTGCAATTTTGATCCAAATAAGTCAAAATGTATACATAGAGGTCGTTTATGACTGGACTAAGTATAAATAAGCCAAAAATGATTAAATTTGACATTTTTCGATAGAAAAAACATTTTTTGAAAATTTTCGATTTTTCAACAAGAGAGTCATGACTATACAAATCATTGCAATTTTGATCCAAATAAGTCAAAATGTATACATAGAGGTCGTTTATGACTGGACTAAGTATAAATAAGCCAAAAATGATCAAATTTGACATTTTTCGATAGAAAAAACATTTTTTGAAAATTTTCGATTTTTCAACAAGAGAGTCATGACATACAAATCATTGCAATTTTGATCCAAATAAGTCAAAATGTATACATAGAGGTCGTTTATGACTGGACTTAGTATAAATAAGCCAAAAATGATCAAATTTGACATTTTTCGATAGAAAAAACATTTTTTGAAAATTTTCGATTTTTCAACAAGAGAGTCGTGACTATACAAATCATTAAAATTTTGATCCAAATAAGTCAAAATGTATACAAAGATGTCGTTTATGACTGGACTAAGTATAAATAAGCCAAAAATGATCAAATTTGACATTTTTCGATAGAAAAAACATTTTTTGAAAATTTTCGATTTTTCAACAAGAGAGTCATGACTATACAAATCATTGCAATTTTGATCCAAATAAGTCAAAATGAATACATAGAGGTCGTTAAGGACTGGACTAAGTATAAATAAGCCAAAAATGATCAAATTTGACATTTTTCGATGGAAAAAACATTTTTTGAAAATTTTCGATTTTTCAACAAGAGACTCATGACTATACAAATCATTGAAATTTTGATCCAAATAAGTCAAAATGTATACATAGAGGTCGTTTATGACTGGACTAAGTATAAATAAGCCAAAAATGATCAAATTTGACATTTTTCGATAGAAAAAACATTTTTTGAAAATTTTTGATTTTCAACAAGAGACTCATGACTATACAAATCATTGAAATTTTGATAAAAATAAGTCAAAATGTATACATGGAGGTCGTTTATGACTGGACTAAGTATAAATAAGCCAAAAATGATCAAATTTGACATTTTTCGATAGAAAAAACATTTTTTGAAAATTTTCGATTTTTCAACAAGAGACTCATGACTATACAAATAATTGCAATTTTGATCCAAATAAGTCAAAATGTATACATAGAGGTCGTTTATGACTGGACTAAGTATAAATAAGCCAAAAATGATCAAATTTGACATTTTTCGATAGAAAAAACATTTTTTGAAAATTTTCGATTTTTCAACAAGAGAGTCATGACTATACAAATTATTCCAATTTTGATCCAAATAAGTCAAAATGTATACATAGAGGTCGTTTATGACTGGACTAAGTATAAATAAGCCAAAAATGATCAAATTTGACATTTTTCGATAGACAAAACATTTTTTAAAAATTTTCGATTTTTCAACAAGAGACTCATGCCTATACAAATCATTGAAATTTTGATCCAAATAAGTCAAAATGTATACATAGAGGTCGTTTATGACTGGACTAAGTATAAATAAGCCAAAAATGATCAAATTTGACATTTTTCGATAGAAAAAACATTTTTTGAAAATTTTTGATTTTCAACAAGAGACTCATGACTAAACAAATCATTGAAATTTTGATCCAAATAAGTCAAAATGTATACATAGAGGTCGTTTATGACTGGACTAAGTATAAATAAGCCAAAAATGATCAAATTTGACATTTTTCGATAGAAAAACATTTTTTGAAAATTTTCGATTTTTCAACAAGAGACTCATGACTATACAAATCATTGCAATTTTGATCCAAATAAGTCAAAATGTATACATAGAGGTCGTTTATGACTGGACTTAGTATAAATAAGCCAAAAATGATCAAATTTGACATTTTTCGATAGAAAAAACATTTTTTAAAACTTTTCGATTTTTCAACAAGAGACTCATGCCTATACAAATCATTGCAATTTTGATCCAAATAAGTCAAAATGTATACATAGAGGTCGTTTATGACTGGACTAAGTATAAATAAGCCAAAAATGATCAAATTTGACATTTTTCGACAGAAAAAAACATTTTTTGAAAATTTTCGATTTTTCAACAAGAGAGTCATGACTATACAAATCATTGCAATTTTGATCCAAATAAGTCAAAATGAATACATAGAGGTCGTTTATGACTGGACTAAGTATAAATAAGCCAAAAATGATCAAATTTGACATTTTTCGATAGAAAAAACATTTTTTGAAAATTTTCGATTTTTCAACAAGAGACTCTTGACTATACAAATCATTGAAATTTTGATCTAAATAAGTCAAAATGTATACATAGAGGTCGTTTATGACTGGACTAAGTATAAATAAGCCAAAAATGATCAAATTTGACATTTTTCGATAGAAAAAACATTTTTTGAAAATTTTTGATTTTTCAACAAGAGAGTCATGACTATACAAATCATTGCAATTTTGATCCAAATAAGTCAAAATGAATACGTAGAGGTCGTTTATGACTGGACTAAGTATAAATAAGCCAAAAATGATCAATTTTGACATTTTTCGATAGAAAAAACATTTTTTGAAAATTTTCGATTTTTCAACAAGAGACTCATGACTATACAAATCATTGAAATTTTGATCTAAATAAGTCAAAATGTATACATAGAGGTCGTTTATGACTGGACTAAGTATAAATAAGCCAAAAATGATCAAATTTGACATTTTTCGATAGCAAAACATTTTTTGAAAATTTTCGATTTTTCAACAAGAGAGTCATGACTATACAAATCATTCCAATTTTGATCCAAATAAGTCAAAATGTATACATAGAGGTCGTTTATGACTGGACTAAGTATAAATAAGCCAAAAATGATCAAATTTGACATTTTTCGATAGAAAAAAACATTTTTTGAAAATTTTCGATTTTTTCAACAAGAGAGTCATGACTATACAAATCATTGAAATTTTGATCCAAATAAGTCAAAATGTATACATAGAGGTCGTTTATGCCTGGACTAAGTATAAATAAGCCAAAAATGATCAAATTTGGCATTTTTCGATAGAAAAAACATTTTTTGAAAATTTTCGATTTTTCAACAAGAGACTCATGACTATACAAATCATTGCAATTTTGATCCAAATAAGTCAAAATGTATACATAGAGGTCGTTTATGACTGGACTAAGTATAAATAAGCCAAAAATGATCAAATTTGACATTTTTCGATAGAAAAAACATTTTTTGAAAATTTTCGATTTTTCAACAAGAGAGTCATGACTATACAAATCATTGAAATTTTGATCAAAATAAGTCAAAATGTATACATAGAGATCGTTTATGACTGAACTAAGTATAAATAAGCCAAAAATGATCAAATTTGACATTTTTCGATAGAAAAAACATTTTTTGAAAATTTTCGATTTTTCAACAAGAGAGTCATGACTATACAAATCATTTCAATTTTGATCCAAATAAGTCAAAATGTATACATAGAGGTCGTTTATGACTGGACTAAGTATAAATAAGCCAAAAATGATCAAATTTGACATTTTTCGATAGAAAAAACATTTTTTGAAAATTTTCGATTTTTCAACAAGAGAGTCATGACTATACAAATCATTGAAATTTTGATCAAAATAAGTCAAAATGTATACATAGAGATCGTTTATGACTGGACTAAGTATAAATAAGCCAAAAATGATCAAATTGACATTTTTCGATAGAAAAAACATTTTTTGAAAATTTTTGATTTTTCAACAAGAGACTCATGACTATACAAATCATTGATATTTTGATCCAAATAAGTCAAAATGTATACAAAGAGGTCGTTTATGACTGGACTAAGTATAAATAAGCCAAAAATGATCAAATTTGGCATTTTTCGATAGAAAAAACATTTTTTGAAAATTTTCGATTTTTCAACAAGAGACTCATGACTATACAAATCATTGCAATTTTGATCCAAATAAGTCAAAATATATACATAGAGGTCGTTTATGACTGGACTAAGTATAAATAAGCCAAAAATGATCAAATTTGACATTTTTCGATAGAAAAAACATTTTTTGAAAATTTTCGATTTTTCAACAAGAGAGTCATGACTATACAAATCATTGAAATTTTGATCAAAATAAGTCAAAATGTATACATAGAGATCGTTTATGACTGAACTAAGTATAAATAAGCCAAAAATGATCAAATTAGACATTTTTCGATAGGAAAAACATTTTTTGAAAATTTTCGATTTTTCAACAAGAGAGTCATAACTATACAAATCATTGCAATTTTGATCCAAATAAGTCAAAATGTATACATAGAGGTAGTTTATGACTAGACTAAGTATAAATAAGCCAAAAATGATCAAATTTGACATTTTTCGATAGAAAAAACATTTTTTGAAAATTTTCGATTTTTCAACAAGAGAGTCATGACTATACAAATCATTTCAATTTTGATCCAAATAAGTCAAAATGTATACATAGAGGTCGTTTATGACTGGACTAAGTATAAATAAGCCAAAAATGATCAAATTTGACATTTTTCGATAGAAAAAACATTTTTTGAAAATTTTCGATTTTTCAACAAGAGAGTCATGACTATACAAATCATTGAAATTTTGATCAAAATAAGTCAAAATGTATACATAGAGATCGTTTATGACTGGACTAAGTATAAATAAGCCAAAAATGATCAAATTGACATTTTTCGATAGAAAAAACATTTTTTGAAAATTTTTGATTTTTCAACAAGAGACTCATGACTATACAAATCATTGATATTTTGATCCAAATAAGTCAAAATGTATACAAAGAGGTCGTTTATGACTGGACTAAGTATAAATAAGCCAAAAATGATCAAATTTGGCATTTTTCGATAGAAAAAACATTTTTTGAAAATTTTCGATTTTTCAACAAGAGACTCATGACTATACAAATCATTGCAATTTTGATCCAAATAAGTCAAAATGTATACATAGAGGTCGTTTATGACTGGACTAAGTATAAATAAGCCAAAAATGATCAAATTTGACATTTTTCGATAGAAAAAACATTTTTTGAAAATTTTCGATTTTTCAACAAGAGAGTCATGACTATACAAATCATTGAAATTTTGATCAAAATAAGTCAAAATGTATACATAGAGATCGTTTATGACTGAACTAAGTATAAATAAGCCAAAAATGATCAAATTAGACATTTTTCGTTAGGAAAAACATTTTTTGAAAATTTTCGATTTTTCAACAAGAGAGTCATAACTATACAAATCATTGCAATTTTGATCCAAATAAGTCAAAATGTATACATAGAGGTAGTTTATGACTAGACTAAGTATAAATAAGCCAAAAATAATCAAATTTGACATTTTTCGATAGAAAAAACATTTTTTGAAAATTTTCGATTTTTCAACAAGAGAGTCATGACTATACAAATCATTGCAATTTTGATCCAAATAAGTCAAAATGAATACATAGAGGTCGTTTATGACTGGACTAAGTATAAATAAGCCAAAAATGATCAAATTTGACATTTTTCGATAGAAAAAACATTTTTTGAAAATTTTCGATTTTTCAACAAGAGAGTCATGACTATACAAATCATTGAAATTTTGATCCAAATAAGTCAAAATGTATACATAGAGGACGTTTATGACTGGACTAAGTATAAATAAGCCAAAAATGATCAAATTTGGCATTTTTCGATAGAAAAAACATTTTTTAAAAATTTTCGATTTTTCAACAAGAGACTCATGCCTATACAAATCATTGCAATTTTGATCCAAATAAGTCAAAATGTATACAAAGAGGTCGTTTATGACTGGACTAAGTATAAATAAGCCAAAAATGATCAAATTTGACATTTTTCGACAGAAAAAACATTTTTTGAAAATTTTCGATTTTTCAACAAGAGAGTCATGACTATACAAATCATTGCAATTTTGATCCAAATAAGTCAAAATGAATACATAGAGGTCGTTTTATGACTGAACTAAGTATAAATAAGCCAAAAATGATCAAATTTGACATTTTTCGATAGAAAAAACATTTTTTGAAAATTTTTGATTTTTCAACAAGAGAGTCATGACTATACAAATCATTGCAATTTTGATCCAAATAAGTCAAAATGAATTCGTAGAGGTCGTTTATGACTGGGACTAAGTATAAATAAGCCAAAAATGATCAATTTTGACATTTTTCGATAGAAAAAAACATTTTTTGAAAATTTTCGATTTTTCAACAAGAGACTCATGACTATACAAATCATTGAAATTTTGATCTAAATAAGTCAAAATGTATACATAGAGGTCGTTTATGACTGGACTAAGTATAAATAAGCCAAAAATGATCAAATTTGACATTTTTCGATAGCAAAACATTTTTTGAAAATTTTCGATTTTTCAACAAGAGAGTCATGACTATACAAATCATTCCAATTTTGATCCAAATAAGTCAAAATGTATACATAGAGGTCGTTTATGACTGGACTAAGTATAAATAAGCCAAAAATGATCAAATTTGACATTTTTCGATAGAAAAAACATTTTTTTGAAAATTTTCGATTTTTCAACAAGAGAGTCATGACTATACAAATCATTGAAATTTTGATCCAAATAAGTCAAAATGTATACATAGAGGTCGTTTATGCCTGGACTAAGTATAAATAAGCCAAAAATGATCAAATTTGACATTTTTCGATAGAAAAAAAACATTTTTTGAAAATTTTCGATTTTTCAACAAGAGAGTCATGACTATACAAATCATTGAAATTTTGATCAAAATAAGTCAAAATGTATACATAGAGGTCGTTTATGACTGGACTAAGTATAAATAAGCCAAAAATGATCAAATTTGACATTTTTCGATAGAAAAAACATTTTTTGAAAATTTTTTGATTTTTCAACAAGAGACTCATGACTATACAAATCATTGATATTTTGATCCAAATAAGTCAAAATGTATACAAAGAGGTCGTTTATGACTGGACTAAGTATAAATAAGCCAAAAATGATCAAATTTGGCATTTTTCGATAGAAAAAACATTTTTTGAAAATTTTCGATTTTTCAACAAGAGACTCATGACTATACAAATCATTGCAATTTTGATCCAAATAAGTCAAAATGTATACATAGAGGTCGTTTATGACTGGACTAAGTATAAATAAGCCAAAAATGATCAAATTTGACATTTTTCGATAGAAAAAACATTTTTTGAAAATTTTCGATTTTTCAACAAGAGAGTCATGACTATACAAATCATTGAAATTTTGATCAAAATAAGTCAAAATGTATACATAGAGATCGTTTATGACTGAACTAAGTATAAATAAGCCAAAAATGATCAAATTAGACATTTTTCGTTAGGAAAAACATTTTTTGAAAATTTTCGATTTTTCAACAAGAGAGTCATAACTATACAAATCATTGCAATTTTGATCCAAATAAGTCAAAATGTATACATAGAGGTAGTTTATGACTAGACTAAGTATAAATAAGCCAAAAATAATCAAATTTGACATTTTTCGATAGAAAAAACATTTTTTGAAAATTTTCGATTTTTCAACAAGAGAGTCATGACTATACAAATCATTGCAATTTTGATCCAAATAAGTCAAAATGAATACATAGAGGTCGTTTATGACTGGACTAAGTATAAATAAGCCAAAAATGATCAAATTTGACATTTTTCGATAGAAAAAACATTTTTTGAAAATTTTCGATTTTTCAACAAGAGAGTCATGACTATACAAATCATTGAAATTTTGATCCAAATAAGTCAAAATGTATACATAGAGGACGTTTATGACTGGACTAAGTATAAATAAGCCAAAAATGATCAAATTTGGCATTTTTCGATAGAAAAAACATTTTTTAAAAATTTTCGATTTTTCAACAAGAGACTCATGCCTATACAAATCATTGCAATTTTGATCCAAATAAGTCAAAATGTATACAAAGAGGTCGTTAATGACTGGACTAAGTATAAATAAGCCAAAAATGATCAAATTTGACATTTTTCGACAGAAAAAACATTTTTTGAAAATTTTCGATTTTTCAACAAGAGAGTCATGACTATACAAATCATTGCAATTTTGATCTAAATAAGTCAAAATGAATACATAGAGGTCGTTTATGACTGAACTAAGTATAAATAAGCCAAAAATGATCAAATTTGACATTTTTCGATAGAAAAAACATTTTTTGAAAATTTTTGATTTTTCAACAAGAGAGTCATGACTATACAAATCATTGCAATTTTGATCCAAATAAGTCAAAATGAATTCGTAGAGGTCGTTTATGACTGGACTAAGTATAAATAAGCCAAAAATGATCAATTTTGACATTTTTCGATAGAAAAAAACATTTTTTGAAAATTTTCGATTTTTCAACAAGAGACTCATGACTATACAAATCATTGAAATTTTGATCTAAATAAGTCAAAATGTATACATAGAGGTCGTTTATGACTGGACTAAGTATAAATAAGCCAAAAATGATCAAATTTGACATTTTTCGATAGCAAAACATTTTTTGAAAATTTTCGATTTTTCAACAAGAGAGTCATGACTATACAAATCATTCCAATTTTGATCCAAATAAGTCAAAATGTATACATAGAGGTCGTTTATGACTGGACTAAGTATAAATAAGCCAAAAATGATCAAATTTGACATTTTTCGATAGAAAAAACATTTTTTGAAAATTTTCGATTTTTCAACAAGAGAGTCATGACTATACAAATCATTGAAATTTTGATCCAAATAAGTCAAAATGTATACATAGAGGTCGTTTATGCCTGGACTAAGTATAAATAAGCCAAAAATGATCAAATTTGACATTTTTCGATAGAAAAAAACATTTTTTGAAAATTTTCGATTTTTCAACAAGAGAGTCATGACTATACAAATCATTGAAATTTTGATCAAAATAAGTCAAAATGTATACATAGAGGTCGTTTATGACTGGACTAAGTATAAATAAGCCAAAAATGATCAAATTTGACATTTTTCGATAGAAAAAACATTTTTTGAAAATTTTTGATTTTTCAACAAGAGACTCATGACTATACAAATCATTGATATTTTGATCCAAATAAGTCAAAATGTATACAAAGAGGTCGTTTATGACTGGACTAAGTATAAATAAGCCAAAAATGATCAAATTTGGCATTTTTCGATAGAAAAAACATTTTTTGAAAATTTTCGATTTTTCAACAAGAGAGTCATGACTATACAAATCATTTCAATTTTGATCCAAATAAGTCAAAATGTATACATAGAGGTCGTTTATGACTGGACTAAGTATAAATAAGCCAAAAATGATCAAATTTGACATTTTTCGATAGAAAAAACATTTTTTGAAAATTTTCGATTTTTCAACAAGAGAGTCATGACTATACAAATCATTGAAATTTTGATCAAAATAAGTCAAAATGTATACATAGAGATCGTTTATGACTGAACTAAGTATAAATAAGCCAAAAATGATCAAATT
>NW_025408373.1:0-22635 GCF_905475395.1 Chrysoperla carnea
AATATATCTATTATTAGTATATCAATATTATTAATTTTAAATATAATAAAGGATATCGCGGAATATATATCGTAAATCAGTGTAATGCAAATGCATTACATTACCTTTATTATTTTCATTTACTACTTGTTTATGTACGCTTATAATTATTAGAAAAATATTTTTAATAATTTTAAAAAATAAATGAAATAATAAAAATTTAATAATAAATTATTTATTGAAAGTATAAAAAATGGTATAGCAAAATCTTTATTTTCTTTGATTAAGGCGAAATGTTTTATTAGTTATAAATTCGATAATCTCCTATCGATACTTGTTACTCTTAACTTGTATATATAAAAAATATAATAGTATATTAATTTATAATAAAATTTTTTCAAAAATTCAATAAGTTATTGTAAAATAAAATAGATAATATACAAATTATAATTTATTATTGCAGATATATTACAATAAAAAAAAAAAAAATAAATAAAAATATTTGGTAATGTATGTTATAAACAAAATAATTTGTTGTAAACAAATTATATAATATGTTATATTTATTAACAAATTTATTTACTCTTATATAAATAAAATTAGTGGCTTCCCAAAAAGGAAAGCCTGTTTAAATTTATCGGATGTATTAAATATTCTTTAATAAATTTACTAAATATTTTAAGTAAATTATTATATTTCTTAACCTCCAAAACCATACAAAGTACGACCTTGTCGTTTTAATGCATATACAACATCCATAGCTGTAACTGTTTTACGTTTTGCGTGTTCAGTATATGTAACAGCATCCCGAATAACATTTTCAAGGAATACTTTAAGTACACCACGTGTTTCTTCATAAATTAAACCAGAGATACGTTTTACTCCACCTCGTCGTGCTAAACGACGAATTGCAGGTTTTGTAATACCTTGGATATTATCACGCAAAACTTTTCTATGACGTTTTGCACCCCCTTTTCCAAGACCCTTTCCACCTTTTCCTCTGCCAGTCATTTTAATAAAAAATTATTTACAATATTTTAACGAACGGATAACACGTGTGTTAACCTCACAAGTATTGTAATGTATGTGAGCGCCGGTACAATTGTGCCTTTTTATATAAAGCATTAAAGATTTTTTAAGCCACGCCTATACAATTTGATTAGTCCATACTCTGATAGCTATCCAATAGGATATGACAACAAAAATTTTGAAATTTCATATAAATATAAATACAACACATTTATTTCGCATTTAAACATTTGACTTTGTAGTATCAAATTGTCGAATATAATTTTTAAAATTGTGTGTTTTTTTGTAAAAACATTATTATTTGAAAATGGCTAGAACCAAGCAAACTGCACGTAAATCAACTGGTGGTAAAGCACCAAGAAAACAATTAGCAACGAAAGCTGCACGTAAAAGTGCACCAGCAACTGGTGGAGTAAAAAAACCACACAGATATCGTCCTGGTACAGTAGCTTTACGAGAAATTCGTCGTTATCAAAAAAGTACTGAATTGTTAATTCGTAAATTACCATTCCAACGTTTAGTACGTGAAATTGCACAAGATTTTAAAACCGATTTACGTTTCCAAAGTTCAGCTGTTATGGCATTACAAGAAGCTAGTGAAGCCTATTTAGTAGGTTTATTTGAAGATACCAATTTATGCGCAATTCATGCAAAGCGTGTTACAATTATGCCTAAGGATATACAATTGGCAAGACGTATTCGTGGAGAACGTGCATAAGCGTTTTAAATGACAATTTAAAAAAAAAAAAAACAAATAAGAAATATTTTCGGTCCTATATATAGGACCAACATATATTATTAAATAAGAGTATATTATTTTTATTAAAAAATATATATATATATATATATATATAAATTATTGAAATAAAATTAAACATTATTAAAATTTTGTTATAATTATAAGCGATTGCTATTTCTAAAAATAAATAAATTTCATAAAATTTATATTATTTTATATTCATTTGAAATATTAAAAAAACTTCTCGCTTTAAAGTAACCATGATATGAGTTATAAATGCAATAAAATTTTATACAAAAAATAATATTTATTTGTTGACGAATAATATAAAAGGTTTACATTTCTAAATAACATATATTTATATATGGTGTGTAAAAAAAAAGAAAAGAAGAAAAATAATTTATATTTTTAATATAAAAAGGCAACCGCACACAGTGTTCCCAAGCGGTCACCCATCCAAGTACTGACTGTGCCCAATGTTGCTTAACTTCGGTGATCGGACGAGAACCGGTGTTTTCAACGTGGTATGGCTGTTGCCAGTAATAAATGAAAATTTTTACAAATATATATTTTTCATAAATATCATTAATATTAAAGTATATTATTAAAATTTTCAATGAAGTAATCAATTTAAATATATACTTATTTATTATACCATATATTTTAAATAAAAATGCAACCGCACACAGTATTCTCAAGTGGCCACCCATCCGTGGTACTGACTGTGGCAAATGTTTCTTAACTATTATTTTATAAAATATTTATACAAAAAATAATTTACTCTTATCAAATATTAATTTGTGGCCTGTATTAAGGCCTATGTTATTTTCATTTTTTAGCAAAAATAATGAAATATTTCAATATATTATTAAAGTAACAGATCATTTCTTTTTTGGTGCTGCTTTTTTAATTTTTGTAGGAGATGATTTGGCAACAGAAGCTTTCTTAGCTTTTGGTGCTTTCGGTTTACGAGCAGGGCTACTTTTGGCAGCGGATTTTGTACTTTTTGCTGGTTTTGCTTTAACTGGTGCTTTTTTTGATGCCGCTGATGATTTTGCAGTAACTTTTTTAGCAGCAGTTGATGATGATGGAGTCGCTTTTTTTGCTTTAGGCTTTTTGGCTGCCAATGATGTAGTTGTGGCTTTCTTTTCTTTTGGTGCCCGTTTACTTTTAGCACTCTTTGCTGAACCTTTTGCTCCACTTTCTTTTTTGGATACTTTTGATTTAGCTGAAGAATTAGATGAAGCGGAAGCAGCCAATTTGAATGAACCAGATGCACCTTTACCTTTAGTTTGTACCAAGGCTCCCTCAGTTACAGCAGCTTTTAAATATTTTTTAATAAATGGTGAAATTTTATCAGAATCCACTTTATAATTTGCAGCTAAATATTTTTTAATTGCTTGTAATGATGAACCACCACGTTCTTTTAAATTTTTAATTGCGTTAACAACCATTTCTGATGTACGTGGATGTGTTGGTTTTGAATGTTGTTTTGTACGTTTAGCACCAGAAGCTGTTGCTTTTTTTGTTGGTGTTGTAGAAGCAGCAGTAACCGCAGTTGCTGCAACAGCTGTAGAATTTTCTTCGGCCATATTTTTTTACTTTATAAAAATAATGTATTTATTATAAATATTTAAATGATAAAATATAATAATTCTATCAAATAAAAAATAAAGGTTTTCAATTATATCATTATTCACAATAATATAAGTCCCTATGTAAGTCAAAGTACCATGTAGAAAACACATAAAAATTAAATAGTATTTCTAATTTACTGTCGTAGTAAACATGATTTATTTTTTCAATTTCTATAATATATAAAATAATAAATTATAAATTTAATAATAATATTTATTTTATAAATTAAAATATATTTAATTTTTTTATTAACAATTATTAATAAACATAGTTTAATATTAATTATTTCAATCATACAAAACAATAATATTTTTAAGGTAAACTTAAAAAGTATATATTTTTATTTTTTATTTAATATCGATTTATTATAAATTATTAGTATATAAATAATTAAAAAATTTAATATATAAATATATATATTATAGTATAAGATTTCATTTTTAGAAAAACTTTTTTTGTCAATAATGAAAACGTATTATTATGAAATGTGTTAATCGAACATTGACAAAATATATTTCATTAGAAAATACTTTTATTTATGCATTAATATCAATAATTAACTATTAAATTAATTTTTTCATAATTATATAAAGAAATTTTATACTGATATAAGTATTTATATATTATAATATTTATTTTAAATATAAAAAAATTTATGACAAAATATATTATTAGAGTATTTGTTGAGATTAATATAAGATTATTTTAAATAAGAATTAATTTATATAATTATTAAAATATTATTAATTTTATGTTATGTAATTTTAATAAAAATAAATAATAATAATAATAAATATACAAATTTTTTAACAATTTAAATTTTATATGATCTAAATAATTTTGTTAAGTACGATATGAGAAATCATTGTAAGCTTCGTTAAGAAACTTTGTAATATAAAATAATAATAATAATATTAAATATATAAATAAATAAAATAAATTTGATATATATTTTTAGTTCATTCTGTGTATAAATCAAAGGATACCGAATAATTGGTAACGGATGCGATATATTATAGTATCGAGTATTAAAACATAATATATAAATTTATCTTGTTATTCAAATTTTTTGTTACTTAACTTATGTATTTAGAAAATTTATAATATTATTTATATAATTGACATAAAATCTTATAAATTGAAATTTTATTAATATGTATCAAAAGAAGAGAGTAACGTATTGATATAATATCAAAGGATACTGATTATTTAAATAACGAATACGTCATATATTGTTTGTGTAACGAAGTTCACTTGGCCATCTAGTTTAAAATAACATTTTCAATAGAAAGTTTATATGCTTTGTTTTTTTTTTTTCTTTAATTATTAAAAAAATAAATTGAAATTTAATTCAATCAAATTTTATAATAATTTTAAAAAAATTTTTCCTTTTAAAAAATATTTTGTGATGTTGTGATAATATGTATTAATACAAGTGCATCCTGATACTTTTATCTCTAGTAAAGGTATGAGTATCATGAACAGTTTTGTTATCTAATGATATTATTTTGATAATATTTTGTGTATATTCTTATAATATTTTGTCTAAATATCATCATAATACAATATTATTTTGATAATATTTTATGAATATTCTTATAATATGTTACCTAAATGTCATCATAATATGATGAATTATTTCCATAATAACATATAAAAAAAGAAAAAAAAAAAAAGAATCATTAATTTATAATTATTTAAATTGATTCTTTAAAAAAATATTATAATATATTATTTATAAAAATAATTTTTACTCTTATTTTAAATAAATTTGTGGCCTTTTATTAAAAGGCCTATGATCGATGTATTATTATTATAAAAATTAATGCAATGTTTTTAATTTATGCTTTCTTTTCAGTTTTCTTTGGTAATAACACTGCTTGAATGTTTGGTAATACACCACCTTGAGCAATTGTTACACCAGATAATAATTTATTTAATTCTTCATCATTACGAATTGCCAATTGTAAATGACGTGGAATGATACGTGTTTTTTTGTTATCACGGGCAGCATTACCAGCTAACTCGAGAACTTCTGCAGCCAAATATTCCATAACAGCAGCCAAATATACTGGGGCACCAGCACCTACTCGTTCAGCATAATTTCCTTTTCGTAATAATCTGTGAATTCTTCCAACAGGAAATTGTAATCCTGCTCGGCTTGATCTTGACTTTGCCTTTCCCTTTACTTTACCACCTTTACCTCGTCCAGACATAGCGAATAAATTTATTTAATTAATATTTTTTTTTGTAAATATAATCACACAGATGTGTACGTTACGGGGATTGTAACATAAATGTTTAAAATGTTATTTGGGTATTTTAATTTATAATATTTATAAAATATAAAACTTTAAAAATAAACCAATCACCTTATAGTATTATTTTTAGCCAATCAGAGAGTAGTATTCATTTTTATTGTTATATCCATCTTCGCGTATATAATACGCTAGTTGTATACACGACACGCTCATACATATACTGACTGGTGTTCTGTAACTATCTGTGTATATTAATTGTTTGTAACAATGCCACCAAAAACAAGTGGAAAAGCAGCAAAAAAAGCTGGCAAAGCTCAAAAAAATATATCAAAGAGTGATAAGAAAAAGAAGAGGAAGCGCAAGGAATCATATGCAATTTACATTTACAAAGTATTAAAACAAGTGCATCCTGATACTGGTATCTCTAGTAAAGCTATGAGTATCATGAACAGTTTTGTTAATGATATTTTTGAACGTATTGCTGCTGAAGCATCACGTTTAGCACATTATAATAAACGTTCAACAATCACAAGTCGGGAAATTCAAACCGCAGTTCGATTATTATTACCTGGTGAATTGGCAAAGCACGCTGTTAGTGAAGGTACTAAAGCTGTTACAAAATATACAAGTTCAAAATAAATAAATCGAAAATATTATTTAATTGATAACATAAAAATACATCAACATATAAAAACGGCTCTCTTTTTAAGAGAGCCATCAAATTTTTTAAATAAGAGTAAATTATTTTTATATATACAAAAAAATAAAATAAACAATTATTAATATCATATTTAATATAAAATTTTATATATTAATAGCTTGAATATATCTATTATTAGTATATCAATATTATTAATTTTAAATATAATAAAGGATATCGCGGAATATATATCGTAAATCAGTGTAATGCAAATGCATTACATTACCTTTATTATTTTCATTTTACATTTACTACTTGTTTATGTACGCTTATAATTATTAGAAAAATATTTTTAATAATTTTAAAAAATAAATGAAATAATAAAAATTTAATAATAAATTATTTATTGAAAGTATAAAAAATGGTATAGCAAAATCTTTATTTTCTTTGATTAAGGCGAAATGTTTTATTAGTTATAAATTCGATAATCTCCTATCGATACTTGTTACTCTTAACTTGTATATATAAAAAATATAATAGTATATTAATTTATAATAAAATTTTTTCAAAAATTCAATAAGTTATTGTAAAATAAAATAGATAATATACAAATTATAATTTATTATTGCAGATATATTACAATAAAAAAAAAAAAAATAAATAAAAATATTTGGTAATGTATGTTATAAACAAAATAATTTGTTGTAAACAAATTATATAATATGTTATATTTATTAACAAATTTATTTACTCTTATATAAATAAAATTAGTGGCTTCCCAAAAAGGAAAGCCTGTTTAAATTTATCGGATGTATTAAATATTCTTTAATAAATTTACTAAATATTTTAAGTAAATTATTATATTTTCTTAACCTCCAAAACCATACAAAGTACGACCTTGTCGTTTTAATGCATATACAACATCCATAGCTGTAACTGTTTTACGTTTTGCGTGTTCAGTATATGTAACAGCATCCCGAATAACATTTTCAAGGAATACTTTAAGTACACCACGTGTTTCTTCATAAATTAAACCAGAGATACGTTTTACTCCACCTCGTCGTGCTAAACGACGAATTGCAGGTTTTGTAATACCTTGGATATTATCACGCAAAACTTTTCTATGACGTTTTGCACCCCCTTTTCCAAGACCCTTTCCACCTTTTCCTCTGCCAGTCATTTTAATAAAAAATTATTTACAATATTTTAACGAACGGATAACACGTGTGTTAACCTCACAAGTATTGTAATGTATGTGAGCGCCGGTACAATTGTGCCTTTTTATATAAAGCATTAAAGATTTTTTAAGCCACGCCTATACAATTTGATTAGTCCATACTCTGATAGCTATCCAATAGGATATGACAACAAAAATTTTGAAATTTCATATAAATATAAATACAACACATTTATTTCGCATTTAAACATTTGACTTTGTAGTATCAAATTGTCGAATATAATTTTTAAAATTGTGTGTTTTTTTGTAAAAACATTATTATTTGAAAATGGCTAGAACCAAGCAAACTGCACGTAAATCAACTGGTGGTAAAGCACCAAGAAAACAATTAGCAACGAAAGCTGCACGTAAAAGTGCACCAGCAACTGGTGGAGTAAAAAAACCACACAGATATCGTCCTGGTACAGTAGCTTTACGAGAAATTCGTCGTTATCAAAAAAGTACTGAATTGTTAATTCGTAAATTACCATTCCAACGTTTAGTACGTGAAATTGCACAAGATTTTAAAACCGATTTACGTTTCCAAAGTTCAGCTGTTATGGCATTACAAGAAGCTAGTGAAGCCTATTTAGTAGGTTTATTTGAAGATACCAATTTATGCGCAATTCATGCAAAGCGTGTTACAATTATGCCTAAGGATATACAATTGGCAAGACGTATTCGTGGAGAACGTGCATAAGCGTTTTAAATGACAATTTAAAAAAAAAAAAAACAAATAAGAAATATTTTCGGTCCTATATATAGGACCAACATATATTATTAAATAAGAGTATATTATTTTTATTAAAAAATATATATATATATATATATATATAAATTATTGAAATAAAATTAAACATTATTAAAATTTTGTTATAATTATAAGCGATTGCTATTTCTAAAAATAAATAAATTTCATAAAATTTATATTATTTTATATTCATTTGAAATATTAAAAAAACTTCTCGCTTTAAAGTAACCATGATATGAGTTATAAATGCAATAAAATTTTATACAAAAAATAATATTTATTTGTTGACGAATAATATAAAAGGTTTACATTTCTAAATAACATATATTTATATATGGTGTGTAAAAAAAAAGAAAAGAAGAAAAATAATTTATATTTTTAATATAAAAAGGCAACCGCACACAGTGTTCCCAAGCGGTCACCCATCCAAGTACTGACTGTGCCCAATGTTGCTTAACTTCGGTGATCGGACGAGAACCGGTGTTTTCAACGTGGTATGGCTGTTGCCAGTAATAAATGAAAATTTTTACAAATATATATTTTTCATAAATATCATTAATATTAAAGTATATTATTAAAATTTTCAATGAAGTAATCAATTTAAATATATACTTATTTATTATACCATATATTTTAAATAAAAATGCAACCGCACACAGTATTCTCAAGTGGCCACCCATCCGTGGTACTGACTGTGGCAAATGTTTCTTAACTATTATTTTATAAAATATTTATACAAAAAATAATTTACTCTTATCAAATATTAATTTGTGGCCTGTATTAAGGCCTATGTTATTTTCATTTTTTAGCAAAAATAATGAAATATTTCAATATATTATTAAAGTAACAGATCATTTCTTTTTTGGTGCTGCTTTTTTAATTTTTGTAGGAGATGATTTGGCAACAGAAGCTTTCTTAGCTTTTGGTGCTTTCGGTTTACGAGCAGGGCTACTTTTGGCAGCGGATTTTGTACTTTTTGCTGGTTTTGCTTTAACTGGTGCTTTTTTTGATGCCGCTGATGATTTTGCAGTAACTTTTTTAGCAGCAGTTGATGATGATGGAGTCGCTTTTTTTGCTTTAGGCTTTTTGGCTGCCAATGATGTAGTTGTGGCTTTCTTTTCTTTTGGTGCCCGTTTACTTTTAGCACTCTTTGCTGAACCTTTTGCTCCACTTTCTTTTTTGGATACTTTTGATTTAGCTGAAGAATTAGATGAAGCGGAAGCAGCCAATTTGAATGAACCAGATGCACCTTTACCTTTAGTTTGTACCAAGGCTCCCTCAGTTACAGCAGCTTTTAAATATTTTTTAATAAATGGTGAAATTTTATCAGAATCCACTTTATAATTTGCAGCTAAATATTTTTTAATTGCTTGTAATGATGAACCACCACGTTCTTTTAAATTTTTAATTGCGTTAACAACCATTTCTGATGTACGTGGATGTGTTGGTTTTGAATGTTGTTTTGTACGTTTAGCACCAGAAGCTGTTGCTTTTTTTGTTGGTGTTGTAGAAGCAGCAGTAACCGCAGTTGCTGCAACAGCTGTAGAATTTTCTTCGGCCATATTTTTTTACTTTATAAAAATAATGTATTTATTATAAATATTTAAATGATAAAATATAATAATTCTATCAAATAAAAAATAAAGGTTTTCAATTATATCATTATTCACAATAATATAAGTCCCTATGTAAGTCAAAGTACCATGTAGAAAACACATAAAAATTAAATAGTATTTCTAATTTACTGTCGTAGTAAACATGATTTATTTTTTCAATTTCTATAATATATAAAATAATAAATTATAAATTTAATAATAATATTTATTTTATAAATTAAAATATATTTAATTTTTTTATTAACAATTATTAATAAACATAGTTTAATATTAATTATTTCAATCATACAAAACAATAATATTTTTAAGGTAAACTTAAAAAGTATATATTTTTATTTTTTATTTAATATCGATTTATTATAAATTATTAGTATATAAATAATTAAAAAATTTAATATATAAATATATATATTATAGTATAAGATTTCATTTTTAGAAAAACTTTTTTTGTCAATAATGAAAACGTATTATTATGAAATGTGTTAATCGAACATTGACAAAATATATTTCATTAGAAAATACTTTTATTTATGCATTAATATCAATAATTAACTATTAAATTAATTTTTTCATAATTATATAAAGAAATTTTATACTGATATAAGTATTTATATATTATAATATTTATTTTAAATATAAAAAAATTTATGACAAAATATATTATTAGAGTATTTGTTGAGATTAATATAAGATTATTTTAAATAAGAATTAATTTATATAATTATTAAAATATTATTAATTTTATGTTATGTAATTTTAATAAAAATAAATAATAATAATAATAAATATACAAATTTTTTAACAATTTAAATTTTATATGATCTAAATAATTTTGTTAAGTACGATATGAGAAATCATTGTAAGCTTCGTTAAGAAACTTTGTAATATAAAATAATAATAATAATATTAAATATATAAATAAATAAAATAAATTTGATATATATTTTTAGTTCATTCTGTGTATAAATCAAAGGATACCGAATAATTGGTAACGGATGCGATATATTATAGTATCGAGTATTAAAACATAATATATAAATTTATCTTGTTATTCAAATTTTTTGTTACTTAACTTATGTATTTAGAAAATTTATAATATTATTTATATAATTGACATAAAATCTTATAAATTGAAATTTTATTAATATGTATCAAAAGAAGAGAGTAACGTATTGATATAATATCAAAGGATACTGATTATTTAAATAACGAATACGTCATATATTGTTTGTGTAACGAAGTTCACTTGGCCATCTAGTTTAAAATAACATTTTCAATAGAAAGTTTATATGCTTTGTTTTTTTTTTTTCTTTAATTATTAAAAAAATAAATTGAAATTTAATTCAATCAAATTTTATAATAATTTTAAAAAAATTTTTCCTTTTAAAAAATATTTTGTGATGTTGTGATAATATGTATTAATACAAGTGCATCCTGATACTTTTATCTCTAGTAAAGGTATGAGTATCATGAACAGTTTTGTTATCTAATGATATTATTTTGATAATATTTTGTGTATATTCTTATAATATTTTGTCTAAATATCATCATAATACAATATTATTTTGATAATATTTTATGAATATTCTTATAATATGTTACCTAAATGTCATCATAATATGATGAATTATTTCCATAATAACATATAAAAAAAGAAAAAAAAAAAAAGAATCATTAATTTATAATTATTTAAATTGATTCTTTAAAAAAATATTATAATATATTATTTATAAAAATAATTTTTACTCTTATTTTAAATAAATTTGTGGCCTTTTATTAAAAGGCCTATGATCGATGTATTATTATTATAAAAATTAATGCAATGTTTTTAATTTATGCTTTCTTTTCAGTTTTCTTTGGTAATAACACTGCTTGAATGTTTGGTAATACACCACCTTGAGCAATTGTTACACCAGATAATAATTTATTTAATTCTTCATCATTACGAATTGCCAATTGTAAATGACGTGGAATGATACGTGTTTTTTTGTTATCACGGGCAGCATTACCAGCTAACTCGAGAACTTCTGCAGCCAAATATTCCATAACAGCAGCCAAATATACTGGGGCACCAGCACCTACTCGTTCAGCATAATTTCCTTTTCGTAATAATCTGTGAATTCTTCCAACAGGAAATTGTAATCCTGCTCGGCTTGATCTTGACTTTGCCTTTCCCTTTACTTTACCACCTTTACCTCGTCCAGACATAGCGAATAAATTTATTTAATTAATATTTTTTTTTGTAAATATAATCACACAGATGTGTACGTTACGGGGATTGTAACATAAATGTTTAAAATGTTATTTGGGTATTTTAATTTATAATATTTATAAAATATAAAACTTTAAAAATAAACCAATCACCTTATAGTATTATTTTTAGCCAATCAGAGAGTAGTATTCATTTTTATTGTTATATCCATCTTCGCGTATATAATACGCTAGTTGTATACACGACACGCTCATACATATACTGACTGGTGTTCTGTAACTATCTGTGTATATTAATTGTTTGTAACAATGCCACCAAAAACAAGTGGAAAAGCAGCAAAAAAAGCTGGCAAAGCTCAAAAAAATATATCAAAGAGTGATAAGAAAAAGAAGAGGAAGCGCAAGGAATCATATGCAATTTACATTTACAAAGTATTAAAACAAGTGCATCCTGATACTGGTATCTCTAGTAAAGCTATGAGTATCATGAACAGTTTTGTTAATGATATTTTTGAACGTATTGCTGCTGAAGCATCACGTTTAGCACATTATAATAAACGTTCAACAATCACAAGTCGGGAAATTCAAACCGCAGTTCGATTATTATTACCTGGTGAATTGGCAAAGCACGCTGTTAGTGAAGGTACTAAAGCTGTTACAAAATATACAAGTTCAAAATAAATAAATCGAAAATATTATTTAATTGATAACATAAAAATACATCAACATATAAAAATGGCTCTCTTTTTAAGAGAGCCATCAAATTTTTTAAATAAGAGTAAATTATTTTTATATATACAAAAAAATAAAATAAACAATTATTAATATCATATTTAATATAAAATTTTATATATTAATAGCTTGAATATATCTATTATTAGTATATCAATATTATTAATTTTAAATATAATAAAGGATATCGCGGAATATATATCGTAAATCAGTGTAATGCAAATGCATTACATTACCTTTATTATTTTCATTTACTACTTGTTTATGTACGCTTATAATTATTAGAAAAATATTTTTAATAATTTTAAAAAATAAATGAAATAATAAAAATTTAATAATAAATTATTTATTGAAAGTATAAAAAATGGTATAGCAAAATCTTTATTTTCTTTGATTAAGGCGAAATGTTTTATTAGTTATAAATTCGATAATCTCCTATCGATACTTGTTACTCTTAACTTGTATATATAAAAAATATAATAGTATATTAATTTATAATAAAATTTTTTCAAAAATTCAATAAGTTATTGTAAAATAAAATAGATAATATACAAATTATAATTTATTATTGCAGATATATTACAATAAAAAAAAAAAAAAATAAATAAAAATATTTGGTAATGTATGTTATAAACAAAATAATTTGTTGTAAACAAATTATATAATATGTTATATTTATTAACAAATTTATTTACTCTTATATAAATAAAATTAGTGGCTTCCCAAAAAGGAAAGCCTGTTTAAATTTATCGGATGTATTAAATATTCTTTAATAAATTTACTAAATATTTTAAGTAAATTATTATATTTTCTTAACCTCCAAAACCATACAAAGTACGACCTTGTCGTTTTAATGCATATACAACATCCATAGCTGTAACTGTTTTACGTTTTGCGTGTTCAGTATATGTAACAGCATCCCGAATAACATTTTCAAGGAATACTTTAAGTACACCACGTGTTTCTTCATAAATTAAACCAGAGATACGTTTTACTCCACCTCGTCGTGCTAAACGACGAATTGCAGGTTTTGTAATACCTTGGATATTATCACGCAAAACTTTTCTATGACGTTTTGCACCCCCTTTTCCAAGACCCTTTCCACCTTTTCCTCTGCCAGTCATTTTAATAAAAAATTATTTACAATATTTTAACGAACGGATAACACGTGTGTTAACCTCACAAGTATTGTAATGTATGTGAGCGCCGGTACAATTGTGCCTTTTTATATAAAGCATTAAAGATTTTTTAAGCCACGCCTATACAATTTGATTAGTCCATACTCTGATAGCTATCCAATAGGATATGACAACAAAAATTTTGAAATTTCATATAAATATAAATACAACACATTTATTTCGCATTTAAACATTTGACTTTGTAGTATCAAATTGTCGAATATAATTTTTAAAATTGTGTGTTTTTTTGTAAAAACATTATTATTTGAAAATGGCTAGAACCAAGCAAACTGCACGTAAATCAACTGGTGGTAAAGCACCAAGAAAACAATTAGCAACGAAAGCTGCACGTAAAAGTGCACCAGCAACTGGTGGAGTAAAAAAACCACACAGATATCGTCCTGGTACAGTAGCTTTACGAGAAATTCGTCGTTATCAAAAAAGTACTGAATTGTTAATTCGTAAATTACCATTCCAACGTTTAGTACGTGAAATTGCACAAGATTTTAAAACCGATTTACGTTTCCAAAGTTCAGCTGTTATGGCATTACAAGAAGCTAGTGAAGCCTATTTAGTAGGTTTATTTGAAGATACCAATTTATGCGCAATTCATGCAAAGCGTGTTACAATTATGCCTAAGGATATACAATTGGCAAGACGTATTCGTGGAGAACGTGCATAAGCGTTTTAAATGACAATTTAAAAAAAAAAAAAACAAATAAGAAATATTTTCGGTCCTATATATAGGACCAACATATATTATTAAATAAGAGTATATTATTTTTATTAAAAAATATATATATATATATATATATATAAATTATTGAAATAAAATTAAACATTATTAAAATTTTGTTATAATTATAAGCGATTGCTATTTCTAAAAATAAATAAATTTCATAAAATTTATATTATTTTATATTCATTTGAAATATTAAAAAAACTTCTCGCTTTAAAGTAACCATGATATGAGTTATAAATGCAATAAAATTTTATACAAAAAATAATATTTATTTGTTGACGAATAATATAAAAGGTTTACATTTCTAAATAACATATATTTATATATGGTGTGTAAAAAAAAAGAAAAGAAGAAAAATAATTTATATTTTTAATATAAAAAGGCAACCGCACACAGTGTTCCCAAGCGGTCACCCATCCAAGTACTGACTGTGCCCAATGTTGCTTAACTTCGGTGATCGGACGAGAACCGGTGTTTTCAACGTGGTATGGCTGTTGCCAGTAATAAATGAAAATTTTTACAAATATATATTTTTCATAAATATCATTAATATTAAAGTATATTATTAAAATTTTCAATGAAGTAATCAATTTAAATATATACTTATTTATTATACCATATATTTTAAATAAAAATGCAACCGCACACAGTATTCTCAAGTGGCCACCCATCCGTGGTACTGACTGTGGCAAATGTTTCTTAACTATTATTTTATAAAATATTTATACAAAAAATAATTTACTCTTATCAAATATTAATTTGTGGCCTGTATTAAGGCCTATGTTATTTTCATTTTTTAGCAAAAATAATGAAATATTTCAATATATTATTAAAGTAACAGATCATTTCTTTTTTGGTGCTGCTTTTTTAATTTTTGTAGGAGATGATTTGGCAACAGAAGCTTTCTTAGCTTTTGGTGCTTTCGGTTTACGAGCAGGGCTACTTTTGGCAGCGGATTTTGTACTTTTTGCTGGTTTTGCTTTAACTGGTGCTTTTTTTGATGCCGCTGATGATTTTGCAGTAACTTTTTTAGCAGCAGTTGATGATGATGGAGTCGCTTTTTTTGCTTTAGGCTTTTTGGCTGCCAATGATGTAGTTGTGGCTTTCTTTTCTTTTGGTGCCCGTTTACTTTTAGCACTCTTTGCTGAACCTTTTGCTCCACTTTCTTTTTTGGATACTTTTGATTTAGCTGAAGAATTAGATGAAGCGGAAGCAGCCAATTTGAATGAACCAGATGCACCTTTACCTTTAGTTTGTACCAAGGCTCCCTCAGTTACAGCAGCTTTTAAATATTTTTTAATAAATGGTGAAATTTTATCAGAATCCACTTTATAATTTGCAGCTAAATATTTTTTAATTGCTTGTAATGATGAACCACCACGTTCTTTTAAATTTTTAATTGCGTTAACAACCATTTCTGATGTACGTGGATGTGTTGGTTTTGAATGTTGTTTTGTACGTTTAGCACCAGAAGCTGTTGCTTTTTTTGTTGGTGTTGTAGAAGCAGCAGTAACCGCAGTTGCTGCAACAGCTGTAGAATTTTCTTCGGCCATATTTTTTTACTTTATAAAAATAATGTATTTATTATAAATATTTAAATGATAAAATATAATAATTCTATCAAATAAAAAATAAAGGTTTTCAATTATATCATTATTCACAATAATATAAGTCCCTATGTAAGTCAAAGTACCATGTAGAAAACACATAAAAATTAAATAGTATTTCTAATTTACTGTCGTAGTAAACATGATTTATTTTTTCAATTTCTATAATATATAAAATAATAAATTATAAATTTAATAATAATATTTATTTTATAAATTAAAATATATTTAATTTTTTTATTAACAATTATTAATAAACATAGTTTAATATTAATTATTTCAATCATACAAAACAATAATATTTTTAAGGTAAACTTAAAAAGTATATATTTTTATTTTTTATTTAATATCGATTTATTATAAATTATTAGTATATAAATAATTAAAAAATTTAATATATAAATATATATATTATAGTATAAGATTTCATTTTTAGAAAAACTTTTTTTGTCAATAATGAAAACGTATTATTATGAAATGTGTTAATCGAACATTGACAAAATATATTTCATTAGAAAATACTTTTATTTATGCATTAATATCAATAATTAACTATTAAATTAATTTTTTCATAATTATATAAAGAAATTTTATACTGATATAAGTATTTATATATTATAATATTTATTTTAAATATAAAAAAATTTATGACAAAATATATTATTAGAGTATTTGTTGAGATTAATATAAGATTATTTTAAATAAGAATTAATTTATATAATTATTAAAATATTATTAATTTTATGTTATGTAATTTTAATAAAAATAAATAATAATAATAATAAATATACAAATTTTTTAACAATTTAAATTTTATATGATCTAAATAATTTTGTTAAGTACGATATGAGAAATCATTGTAAGCTTCGTTAAGAAACTTTGTAATATAAAATAATAATAATAATATTAAATATATAAATAAATAAAATAAATTTGATATATATTTTTAGTTCATTCTGTGTATAAATCAAAGGATACCGAATAATTGGTAACGGATGCGATATATTATAGTATCGAGTATTAAAACATAATATATAAATTTATCTTGTTATTCAAATTTTTTGTTACTTAACTTATGTATTTAGAAAATTTATAATATTATTTATATAATTGACATAAAATCTTATAAATTGAAATTTTATTAATATGTATCAAAAGAAGAGAGTAACGTATTGATATAATATCAAAGGATACTGATTATTTAAATAACGAATACGTCATATATTGTTTGTGTAACGAAGTTCACTTGGCCATCTAGTTTAAAATAACATTTTCAATAGAAAGTTTATATGCTTTGTTTTTTTTTTTTCTTTAATTATTAAAAAAATAAATTGAAATTTAATTCAATCAAATTTTATAATAATTTTAAAAAAATTTTTCCTTTTAAAAAATATTTTGTGATGTTGTGATAATATGTATTAATACAAGTGCATCCTGATACTTTTATCTCTAGTAAAGGTATGAGTATCATGAACAGTTTTGTTATCTAATGATATTATTTTGATAATATTTTGTGTATATTCTTATAATATTTTGTCTAAATATCATCATAATACAATATTATTTTGATAATATTTTATGAATATTCTTATAATATGTTACCTAAATGTCATCATAATATGATGAATTATTTCCATAATAACATATAAAAAAAGAAAAAAAAAAAAAGAATCATTAATTTATAATTATTTAAATTGATTCTTTAAAAAAATATTATAATATATTATTTATAAAAATAATTTTTACTCTTATTTTAAATAAATTTGTGGCCTTTTATTAAAAGGCCTATGATCGATGTATTATTATTATAAAAATTAATGCAATGTTTTTAATTTATGCTTTCTTTTCAGTTTTCTTTGGTAATAACACTGCTTGAATGTTTGGTAATACACCACCTTGAGCAATTGTTACACCAGATAATAATTTATTTAATTCTTCATCATTACGAATTGCCAATTGTAAATGACGTGGAATGATACGTGTTTTTTTGTTATCACGGGCAGCATTACCAGCTAACTCGAGAACTTCTGCAGCCAAATATTCCATAACAGCAGCCAAATATACTGGGGCACCAGCACCTACTCGTTCAGCATAATTTCCTTTTCGTAATAATCTGTGAATTCTTCCAACAGGAAATTGTAATCCTGCTCGGCTTGATCTTGACTTTGCCTTTCCCTTTACTTTACCACCTTTACCTCGTCCAGACATAGCGAATAAATTTATTTAATTAATATTTTTTTTTGTAAATATAATCACACAGATGTGTACGTTACGGGGATTGTAACATAAATGTTTAAAATGTTATTTGGGTATTTTAATTTATAATATTTATAAAATATAAAACTTTAAAAATAAACCAATCACCTTATAGTATTATTTTTAGCCAATCAGAGAGTAGTATTCATTTTTATTGTTATATCCATCTTCGCGTATATAATACGCTAGTTGTATACACGACACGCTCATACATATACTGACTGGTGTTCTGTAACTATCTGTGTATATTAATTGTTTGTAACAATGCCACCAAAAACAAGTGGAAAAGCAGCAAAAAAAGCTGGCAAAGCTCAAAAAAATATATCAAAGAGTGATAAGAAAAAGAAGAGGAAGCGCAAGGAATCATATGCAATTTACATTTACAAAGTATTAAAACAAGTGCATCCTGATACTGGTATCTCTAGTAAAGCTATGAGTATCATGAACAGTTTTGTTAATGATATTTTTGAACGTATTGCTGCTGAAGCATCACGTTTAGCACATTATAATAAACGTTCAACAATCACAAGTCGGGAAATTCAAACCGCAGTTCGATTATTATTACCTGGTGAATTGGCAAAGCACGCTGTTAGTGAAGGTACTAAAGCTGTTACAAAATATACAAGTTCAAAATAAATAAATCGAAAATATTATTTAATTGATAACATAAAAATACATCAACATATAAAAACGGCTCTCTTTTTAAGAGAGCCATCAAATTTTTTAAATAAGAGTAAATTATTTTTATATATACAAAAAAATAAAATAAACAATTATTAATATCATATTTAATATAAAATTTTATATATTAATAGCTTGAATATATCTATTATTAGTATATCAATATTATTAATTTTAAATATAATAAAGGATATCGCGGAATATATATCGTAAATCAGTGTAATGCAAATGCATTACATTACCTTTATTATTTTCATTTTACATTTACTACTTGTTTATGTACGCTTATAATTATTAGAAAAATATTTTTAATAATTTTAAAAAATAAATGAAATAATAAAAATTTAATAATAAATTATTTATTGAAAGTATAAAAAATGGTATAGCAAAATCTTTATTTTCTTTGATTAAGGCGAAATGTTTTATTAGTTATAAATTCGATAATCTCCTATCGATACTTGTTACTCTTAACTTGTATATATAAAAAATATAATAGTATATTAATTTATAATAAAATTTTTTCAAAAATTCAATAAGTTATTGTAAAATAAAATAGATAATATACAAATTATAATTTATTATTGCAGATATATTACAATAAAAAAAAAAAAAATAAATAAAAATATTTGGTAATGTATGTTATAAACAAAATAATTTGTTGTAAACAAATTATATAATATGTTATATTTATTAACAAATTTATTTACTCTTATATAAATAAAATTAGTGGCTTCCCAAAAAGGAAAGCCTGTTTAAATTTATCGGATGTATTAAATATTCTTTAATAAATTTACTAAATATTTTAAGTAAATTATTATATTTTCTTAACCTCCAAAACCATACAAAGTACGACCTTGTCGTTTTAATGCATATACAACATCCATAGCTGTAACTGTTTTACGTTTTGCGTGTTCAGTATATGTAACAGCATCCCGAATAACATTTTCAAGGAATACTTTAAGTACACCACGTGTTTCTTCATAAATTAAACCAGAGATACGTTTTACTCCACCTCGTCGTGCTAAACGACGAATTGCAGGTTTTGTAATACCTTGGATATTATCACGCAAAACTTTTCTATGACGTTTTGCACCCCCTTTTCCAAGACCCTTTCCACCTTTTCCTCTGCCAGTCATTTTAATAAAAAATTATTTACAATATTTTAACGAACGGATAACACGTGTGTTAACCTCACAAGTATTGTAATGTATGTGAGCGCCGGTACAATTGTGCCTTTTTATATAAAGCATTAAAGATTTTTTAAGCCACGCCTATACAATTTGATTAGTCCATACTCTGATAGCTATCCAATAGGATATGACAACAAAAATTTTGAAATTTCATATAAATATAAATACAACACATTTATTTCGCATTTAAACATTTGACTTTGTAGTATCAAATTGTCGAATATAATTTTTAAAATTGTGTGTTTTTTTGTAAAAACATTATTATTTGAAAATGGCTAGAACCAAGCAAACTGCACGTAAATCAACTGGTGGTAAAGCACCAAGAAAACAATTAGCAACGAAAGCTGCACGTAAAAGTGCACCAGCAACTGGTGGAGTAAAAAAACCACACAGATATCGTCCTGGTACAGTAGCTTTACGAGAAATTCGTCGTTATCAAAAAAGTACTGAATTGTTAATTCGTAAATTACCATTCCAACGTTTAGTACGTGAAATTGCACAAGATTTTAAAACCGATTTACGTTTCCAAAGTTCAGCTGTTATGGCATTACAAGAAGCTAGTGAAGCCTATTTAGTAGGTTTATTTGAAGATACCAATTTATGCGCAATTCATGCAAAGCGTGTTACAATTATGCCTAAGGATATACAATTGGCAAGACGTATTCGTGGAGAACGTGCATAAGCGTTTTAAATGACAATTTAAAAAAAAAAAAAACAAATAAGAAATATTTTCGGTCCTATATATAGGACCAACATATATTATTAAATAAGAGTATATTATTTTTATTAAAAAATATATATATATATATATATATATAAATTATTGAAATAAAATTAAACATTATTAAAATTTTGTTATAATTATAAGCGATTGCTATTTCTAAAAATAAATAAATTTCATAAAATTTATATTATTTTATATTCATTTGAAATATTAAAAAAACTTCTCGCTTTAAAGTAACCATGATATGAGTTATAAATGCAATAAAATTTTATACAAAAAATAATATTTATTTGTTGACGAATAATATAAAAGGTTTACATTTCTAAATAACATATATTTATATATGGTGTGTAAAAAAAAAGAAAAGAAGAAAAATAATTTATATTTTTAATATAAAAAGGCAACCGCACACAGTGTTCCCAAGCGGTCACCCATCCAAGTACTGACTGTGCCCAATGTTGCTTAACTTCGGTGATCGGACGAGAACCGGTGTTTTCAACGTGGTATGGCTGTTGCCAGTAATAAATGAAAATTTTTACAAATATATATTTTTCATAAATATCATTAATATTAAAGTATATTATTAAAATTTTCAATGAAGTAATCAATTTAAATATATACTTATTTATTATACCATATATTTTAAATAAAAATGCAACCGCACACAGTATTCTCAAGTGGCCACCCATCCGTGGTACTGACTGTGGCAAATGTTTCTTAACTATTATTTTATAAAATATTTATACAAAAAATAATTTACTCTTATCAAATATTAATTTGTGGCCTGTATTAAGGCCTATGTTATTTTCATTTTTTAGCAAAAATAATGAAATATTTCAATATATTATTAAAGTAACAGATCATTTCTTTTTTGGTGCTGCTTTTTTAATTTTTGTAGGAGATGATTTGGCAACAGAAGCTTTCTTAGCTTTTGGTGCTTTCGGTTTACGAGCAGGGCTACTTTTGGCAGCGGATTTTGTACTTTTTGCTGGTTTTGCTTTAACTGGTGCTTTTTTTGATGCCGCTGATGATTTTGCAGTAACTTTTTTAGCAGCAGTTGATGATGATGGAGTCGCTTTTTTTGCTTTAGGCTTTTTGGCTGCCAATGATGTAGTTGTGGCTTTCTTTTCTTTTGGTGCCCGTTTACTTTTAGCACTCTTTGCTGAACCTTTTGCTCCACTTTCTTTTTTGGATACTTTTGATTTAGCTGAAGAATTAGATGAAGCGGAAGCAGCCAATTTGAATGAACCAGATGCACCTTTACCTTTAGTTTGTACCAAGGCTCCCTCAGTTACAGCAGCTTTTAAATATTTTTTAATAAATGGTGAAATTTTATCAGAATCCACTTTATAATTTGCAGCTAAATATTTTTTAATTGCTTGTAATGATGAACCACCACGTTCTTTTAAATTTTTAATTGCGTTAACAACCATTTCTGATGTACG
>NW_025408374.1:0-19875 GCF_905475395.1 Chrysoperla carnea
AAATTTTCTTTTCAAAAAATGTTTTTTCTATCGAAAAATGTCAAATTTGATCATTTTTGGCTTATTTATACTTAGTCCAGTCATAAACGACCTCTTTGTATACATTTTGACTTATTTGGATGAAAATTGCAATGATTTGTATAGTCATGACTCTCTTGTTGAAAAATCGAAAATTTTCAAAAAATGTTTTTTCTATCGAAAAATGTCAAAATTGATCATTTTTGGCTTATTTATACTTAGTCCAGTCATAAACGACCTCTATGTATACATTTTGAATTATTTAAATCAAAATTGCAATGATTTGTATAGTCATGACTCTCTTGTAGAAAAATCGAAAATTTTCAAAAAAATGTTTTTTCTATCGAAAAATGTCAAATTTGATCATTTTTGGCTCATGTATACTTAGTCCAGTCATAAACGACCTCTATGTATACATTTTGAATTATTTAAATCAAAATTGCAATGATTTGTATAGTCATGACTCTCTTGTAGAAAAATCGAAAATTTTCAAAAAATGTTTTTTCTATCGAAAAATGTCAAATTTGATCATTTTTGGCTTATTTATACTTAGTCCTGTCATAAACGACCTCTATGTATAGATTTGGCTTATTTGGATCAAAATTTCAATGATTTGTATAGTCTTGTAGAAAAATCGAAAATTTTCAAAAAATATTTTTTCTATCAATAATGTCAAATTTGATCATTTTTGGCTCATGTATACTTAGTCCAGTCATAAACGACCTCTATGTATACATTTTGAATTATTTAAATCAAAATTGCAATGATTAGTATAGTCATGAGTCTCTTGTTGAAAAATCGAAAATTTTCAAAAAATGTTTTTTCTATCGAAAAATGTCAAAATTGCTCATTTTTGGCTTATTTATACTTAGCTCAGTCAAAAACGACCTCTATGTATACATCTTGACTTATTTGGATCAAAATTTCAATGATTTGTATAGTCATGACTCTCTTGTTGAAAAATCGAAAATTTTCAATAAATGTTTTTTCTATCGAAAAGTGTCAAATTTGATCATTTTTGGCTTATTTATACTAAGTCCAGTCATAAACGACCTTTATGTATACATTTGACTTATTTGGATCAAAATTTCAATGATTTGTATAGTCATGACTCTCTTGTTGAAAATCGAAAATTTTCAAAAAATGTTTTTTCTATCGAAAAATGTCAAATTTGATCATTTTTGGCTTATTTATACTTAATCCAGTCATAAACGACCTCTTTGTATACATTTTGACTTATTTGGATCAAAATTTCAATGATTTGTATAGTCATGACTCTCTTGTAGAAAAATCGAAAATTTTCAAAAAATGTTTTTTCTATCGAAAAATGTCAAATTTGATCATTTTTGGCTTATTTATACTTAGTCCAGTCATAAACGACCTCTATGTATACATTTTGACTAATTCGGATCAAAATTTCAATGATTTGTATAGTCTTGTTTAAAAATCGAAAATTTTCAAAAAATATTTTTTCTATCAATAATGTCAAATTTGATCATTTTTGGCTCATGTATACTTAGTCCAGTCATAAACGACCTCTATGTATACATTTTGAATTATTTAAATCAAAATTGCAATGATTAGTATAGTCATGAGTCTCTTGTTGAAAAATCGAAAATTTTCAAAAAATGTTTTTTTCTATCGAAAAATGTCAAATTTGATCATTTTTGGCTTATTTATACTTAGTCCAGTCATAAACGACCTCTATGTATAGATTTGGCTTATTTGGATCAAAATTTCAATGATTTGTATAGTCTTGTAGAAAAATCGAAAATTTTCAAAAAATGTTTTTTCTATCGAAAAATGTCAAATTTGATCATTTTTGGCTTATTTATACTTAGTCCAGTCATAAACGACCTCTTTGTATACATTTTGACTTATTTGGATCAAAATTGCAATGATTTGTATAGTCATGACACTCTTGTTGAAAAATCGAAAATTTTCAAAAAATGTTTTTTCTATCGAAAAATGTCAAAATTGATCATTTTTGGCTTATTTATACTTAGTCCAGTCATAAACGACCTCTATGTATACCTTTTGAATTATTTAAATCAAAATTGCAATGATTTGTATAGTCATGACTCTCTTGTAGAAAAATCGAAAATTTTCAAAAAATGTTTTTTCTATCGAAAAATGTCAAATTTGATCATTTTTGGCTGATTTATACTTAGTCCAGTCATAAACGACCTCTATGTATAGATTTGGCTTATTTGGATCAAAATTTCAATGATTTGTATAGTCTTGTAGAAAAATCGAAAATTTTCAAAAAATGTTTTTTCTATCGAAAAATGTCAAATTTGATCATTTTTGGCTTATTTATACTTAGTCCAGTCATAAACGACCTCTTTGTATACATTTTGACTTATTTGGATCAAAATTGCAATGATTTGTATAGTCATGACTCTCTTGTTGAAAAATCGAAAATTTTCAAAAAATGTTTTTTCTATCGAAAAATGTCAAAATTGATCATTTTTGGCTTATTTATACTTAGTCCAGTCATAAACGACCTCTATGTATACATTTTGACTTATTTGGATCAAAATTTCAATGATTTGTATAGTCATGACTCTCTTGTAGAAAAATCGAAAATTTTCAAAAAATGTTTTTTCTATCGAAAAATGTCAAATTTGATCATTTTTGGCTTATTTATACTTAGTCCAGTCATAAACGACCTCTATGCATACATTTTGACTAATTCGGATCAAAATTTCAATGATTTGTATAGTCTTGTTGAAAAATCGAAAATTTTCAAAAAATATTTTTTCTATCAATAATGTCAAATTTGATCATTTTTGGCTCATGTATACTTAGTCCAGTCATAAACGACCTCTATGTATACATTTTGAATTATTTAAATCAAAATTGCAATGATTAGTATAGTCATGAGTCTCTTGTTGAAAAATCGAAAATTTTCAAAAAATGTTTTTTCTATCGAAAAATGTCAAAATTGATCATTTTTGGCTTATTTATACTTAGTCCAGTCATAAACGACCTCTATGTATACATTTTGACTTATTTGGATCAAAATTGCAATGATTTGTACAGTCATGACTCTCTTGTTGGAAAATCGAAAATTTTCAAAAAATGTTTTTTCTATCGAAAAATGTCAAATTTGATCATTTTTGGCTTATTTATACTTAGTTCAGTCAAAAACGACCTCTATGTATACATCTTGACTTATTTGGATCAAAATTTCAATGATTTGTATAGTCATGACTCTCTTGTTGAAAAATCGAAAATTTTCAATAAATGTTTTTTCTATCGAAAAGTGTCAAATTTGATCATTTTTGGCTTATTTGTACTAAGTCCAGTCATAAACGACCTCTATGTATACATTTTGACTTATTTGGATCAAAATTTCAATGATTTGTATAGTCATGACTCTCTTGTTGAAAAATCGAAAATTTTCAAAAAATGTTTTTTCTATCGAAAAATGTCAAATTTGATCATTTTTGGCTTATTTATACTTAGTCCAGTCATAAACGACCTCTATGTTTACATTTTGACTAATTCGGATCAAAATTTCAATGATTTGTATAGTCTTGTTGAAAAATCGAAAATTTTCAAAAAATATTTTTTCTATCAATAATGTCAAATTTGATCATTTTTGGCTCATGTATACTTAGTCCAGTCATAAACGACCTCTATGTATACATTTTGAATTATTTAAATCAAAATTGCAATGATTAGTATAGTCATGAGTCTCTTGTTGAAAAATCGAAAATTTTCAAAAAATGTTTTTTCTATCGAAAAATGTCAAAATTGATCATTTTTGGCTTATTTATACTTAGTCCAGTCATAAACGACCTCTATGTATACCTTTTGAATTATTTAAATCAAAATTGCAATGATTTGTATAGTCATGACTCTCTTGTAGAAAAATCGAAAATTTTCAAAAAATGTTTTTTCTATCGAAAAATGTCAAATTTGATCATTTTTGGCTGATTTATACTTAGTCCAGTCATAAACGACCTCTATGTATAGATTTGGCTTATTTGGATCAAAATTTCAATGATTTGTATAGTCTTGTAGAAAAATCGAAAATTTTCAAAAAATGTTTTTTCTATCGAAAAATGTCAAATTTGATCATTTTTGGCTTATTTATACTTAGTCCAGTCATAAACGACCTCTTTGTATACATTTTGACTTATTTGGATCAAAATTGCAATGATTTGTATAGTCATGACTCTCTTGTTGAAAAATCGAAAATTTTCAATAAATGTTTTTTCTATCGAAAAATGTCAAATTTGATCATTTTTGGCTTATTTTTACTTACTCCAGTTATAAACGACCTCTATGTATACATTTTGACTTATTTGGATCAAAATTTCAATGATTTGTATAGTCATGACTCTCTTGTTGAAAAATCTAAAATTTTCAAAAAATGTTTTTTCTATCGAAAAATGTCAAATTTGATCATTTTTGGCTTATTTATACTTAGTCCAGTTATAAACGACCTCTATGTATACATTTTGACTTATTTGGATCAAAATTGCAATGATTTGTATAGTCATGACTCTCTTGTTGAAAAATCGAAAATTTACAAAAAATATTTTTTCTATCGAAAAATGTCAAATTCGATCATTTTTGGCTTATTTATACTTAGTCCAGTCATAAACGACCTCTATGTATACATTTTGACTTATTTGGATCAAAATTGCAATGATTTGTATAGTCATGACTCTCTTGTTGAAAAATCGAAAATTTTCAAAAAATATTTTTTCTATCGAAAAATGTCAAATTTGATCATTTTTGGCTTATTTATACTAAGTCCAGTCATAAACGACCTCTATGTATACATTTTGACTTATTTGGATCAAAATTGCAATGATTTGTATAGTCATGACTCTCTTGTTGAAAAATCGAAAATTTTCAAAAAATATTTTTTCTATCGAAAAATGTAAAATTTGATCATTTTTGGCTTATTTATACTTAGTGCAGTCATAAACGACCTCTATGTATACATTTTGACTTATTTGGATCAAAATTTCAATGATTTGTATAGTCATGACTCTCTTGTTGAAAAATCGAAAATTTTCAATAAATGTTTTTTCTATCGAAAAATTTCAAATTTGATCATTTTTGGCTTACTTATACTTAGTCCAGTCATAAACGACCTCTATGTATACATTTTGACTTATTTGGATCAAAATTGCAATGATTTGTATAGTCATGGCTCCCTTGTTGAAAATTTTTAAAAAATGTTTTTTCTATCGAAAAATGTCAAATTTGATCATTTTTGGCTTATTTATACTTAGTCCAGTCATAAACGACCTCTATGTATACATTTTGACTTATTTGAATCAAAATTGCAATGATTTGTATAGTCACGACTCTCTTGTTGAAAAATCGAAAATTTTCAAAAAATGTGTTTTCTATCGAAAAATGTCAAATTTAATAATTTTTGGCTTATTTATACTTAGTCCAGTCATAAACGACCTCTTTGTATACATTTTGACTTATTTGGATCAAAATTGCAATGATTTGTATAGTCATGAGTCTCTTGTTGAAAAATCGAAAATTTTCAAAAAATGTTTTTTCTATCGAAAAATGTCAAATTTGATCATTTTTGGCTTATTTATACTTAGTCCAGTCATAAACGACCTCTATGTATACATTTTGACTTATTTGGATCAAAATTGAAATGATTTGTATAGTCATGACTCTCTTGTTAAAAAATCGAAAATTTTCAAAAAATGTTTTTTCTATCGAAAAATGTCAAATTTGATCATTTTTGGCTTATTTATACTTAGTCCAGCCATAAACGACCTCTATGTATACATTTTGACTTATTTGGATCAAAATTGCAATGATTTGTATAGTCATGACTCTCTTGTTGAAAAATCGAAAATTTTCAAAAAATGTTTTTTCTATCGAAAAATGTCAAATTTGATCATTTTTGGCTGAATTATACTTAGTCCAGTTATAAACGACCTCTATGTATACATTTTGACTTATTTGGATCCAAATATCAATGATTTGTATAGTCATGACTCTCTTGTTGAAAAATCGAAAATTTTCAAAATATGTTTTTTCTATCGAAAAATGTCAAATTTGATCATTTTTGGCTTATTTATACTTAGTCCAGTCATAAACGACCTCTATGTAAACATTTTGACTTATTTGGATCAAAATTGCAATAATTAGTATAGTTATGCGTCTCTTGTTGAAAAATCGAAAATTTTCAAAAAATGTTTTTTCTATCGAAAAATGTCAAAATTGATCATTTTTGGCTTATTCTATGTATACATTTTGACTTATTTGGATCAAAATTGCAATGATTTGTATAGTCATGACTCTCTTGTTGAAAAATCGAAAATTTTCAAAAAATATTTTTTCTATCGAAAAATGTCAAATTTGATCATTTTTGGCTTATTTATACTTAGTCCAGTCATAAACGACCTCTATGTATACATTTTGACTTATTTGGATCAAAATTGCAATGATTTGTATAGTCATGACTCTCTTGTTGAAAAATCGAAAATTTTCAAAAAATATTTTTTCTATCGAAAAATGTCAAATTTGATCATTTTTGGCTTATTTATACTTAGTGCAGTCATAAACGACCTCTATGTATACATTTTGACTTATTTGGATCAAAATTTCAATGATTTGTATAGTCATGACTCTCTTGTTGAAAAATCGAAAATTTTCAATAAATGTTTTTTCTATCGAAAAATTTCAAATTTGATCATTTTTGGCTTACTTATACTTAGTCCAGTCATAAACGACCTCTATGTATACATTTTGACTTATTTGGATCAAAATTGCAATGATTTGTATAGTCATGGCTCCCTTGTTGAAAATTTTTAAAAAATGTTTTTTCTATCGAAAAATGTCAAATTTGATCATTTTTGGCTTATTTATACTTAGTCCAGTCATAAACGACCTCTATGTATACATTTTGACTTATTTGGATCAAAATTGAAATGATTTGTATAGTCATGACTCTCTTGTTGAAAAATCGAAAATTTTCAAAAAATGTTTTTTCTATCGAAAAATGTCAAATTTGATCATTTTTGGCTGAATTATACTTAGTCCAGTTATAAACGACCTCTATGTATACATTTTGACTTATTTGGATCCAAATATCAATGATTTGTATAGTCATGACTCTCTTGTTGAAAAAGCGAAAATTTTCAAAATATGTTTTTTCTATCGAAAAATGTCAAATTTGATCATTTTTGGCTTATTTATACTTAGTCCAGTCATAAACGACCTCTATGTAAACATTTTGACTTATTTGGATCAAAATTGCAATAATTAGTATAGTTATGCGTCTCTTGTTGAAAAATCGAAAATTTTCAAAAAATGTTTTTTCTATCGAAAAATGTCAAATTTGATCATTTTTGGCTTATTCTATGTATACATTTTGACTTATTTGGATCAAAATTGCAATGATTTGTATAGTCATGACTCTCTTGTTGAAAAATCGAAAATTTTCAAAAAATATTTTTTCTATCGAAAAATGTCAAATTTGATCATTTTTGGCTTATTTATACTTAGTCCAGTCATAAACGACCTCTATGTATACATTTTGACTTATTTGGATCAAAATTGCAATGATTTGTATAGTCATGACTCTCTTGTTGAAAAATCGAAAATTTTCAAAAAATATTTTTTCTATCGAAAAATGTCAAATTTGATCATTTTTGGCTTATTTATACTTAGTGCAGTCATAAACGACCTCTATGTATACATTTTGACTTATTTGGATCAAAATTGAAATGATTTGTATAGTCATGACTCTCTTGTTGAAAAATCGAAAATTTTCAAAAAATGTTTTTTCTATCGAAAAATGTCAAATTTGATCATTTTTGGCTTATTTATACTTAGTCCAGCCATAAACGACCTCTATGTATACATTTTGACTTATTTGGATCAAAATTGCAATGATTTGTATAGTCATGACTCTCTTGTTGAAAAATCGAAAATTTTCAAAAAATGTTTTTTCTATCGAAAAATGTCAAATTTGATCATTTTTGGCTGAATTATACTTAGTCCAGTTATAAACGACCTCTATGTATACATTTTGACTTATTTGGATCCAAATATCAATGATTTGTATAGTCATGACTCTCTTGTTGAAAAAGCGAAAATTTTCAAAATATGTTTTTTCTATCGAAAAATGTCAAATTTGATCATTTTTGGCTTATTTATACTTAGTCCAGTCATAAACGACCTCTATGTAAACATTTTGACTTATTTGGATCAAAATTGCAATAATTAGTATAGTTATGCGTCTCTTGTTGAAAAATCGAAAATTTTCAAAAAATGTTTTTTCTATCGAAAAATGTCAAAATTGATCATTTTTGGCTTATTCTATGTATACATTTTGACTTATTTGGATCAAAATTGCAATGATTTGTATAGTCATGACTCTCTTGTTGAAAAATCGAAAATTTTCAAAAAATATTTTTTCTATCGAAAAATGTCAAATTTGATCATTTTTGGCTTATTTATACTTAGTCCAGTCATAAACGACCTCTATGTATACATTTTGACTTATTTGGATCAAAATTGCAATGATTTGTATAGTCATGACTCTCTTGTTGAAAAATCGAAAATTTTCAAAAAATATTTTTTCTATCGAAAAATGTCAAATTTGATCATTTTTGGCTTATTTATACTTAGTGCAGTCATAAACGACCTCTATGTATACATTTTGACTTATTTGGATCAAAATTTCAATGATTTGTATAGTCATGACTCTCTTGTTGAAAAATCGAAAATTTTCAATAAATGTTTTTTCTATCGAAAAATTTCAAATTTGATCATTTTTGGCTTACTTATACTTAGTCCAGTCATAAACGACCTCTATGTATACATTTTGACTTATTTGGATCAAAATTGCAATGATTTGTATAGTCATGGCTCCCTTGTTGAAAATTTTTTAAAAATGTTTTTTCTATCGAAAAATGTCAAATTTGATCATTTTTGGCTTATTTATACTTAGTCCAGTCATAAACGACCTCTATGTATACATTTTGACTTATTTGGATCAAAATTGAAATGATTTGTATAGTCATGACTCTCTTGTTGAAAAATCGAAAATTTTCAAAAAATGTTTTTTTCTATCGAAAAATGTCAAATTTGATCATTTTTGGCTTATTTATACTTAGTCCAGCCATAAACGACCTCTATGTATACATTTTGACTTATTTGGATCAAAATTGCAATGATTTGTATAGTCATGACTCTCTTGTTGAAAAATCGAAAATTTTCAAAAAATGTTTTTTCTATCGAAAAATGTCAAATTTGATCATTTTTGGCTTAATTATACTTAGTCCAGTTATAAACGACCTCTATGTATACATTTTGACTTATTTGGATCCAAATATCAATGATTTGTATAGTCATGACTCTCTTGTTGAAAAATCGAAAATTTTCAAAATATGTTTTTTCTATCGAAAAATGTCAAATTTGATCATTTTTGGCTTATTTATACTTAGTCCAGTCATAAACGACCTCTATGTAAACATTTTGACTTATTTGGATCAAAATTGCAATAATTAGTATAGTTATGCGTCTCTTGTTGAAAAATCGAAAATTTTCAAAAAATGTTTTTTCTATCGAAAAATGTCAAATTTGATCATTTTTGGCTATTTGGATCAAAATTGCAATGATTTGTATAGTCATGACTCTCTTGTTGAAAAATCGAAAATTTTCAAAAAATATTTTTTCTATCGAAAAATGTCAAATTTGATCATTTTTGGCTTATTTATACTTAGTCCAGTCATAAACGACCTCTATGTATACATTTTGACTTATTTGGATCAAAATTGCAATGATTTGTATAGTCATGACTCTCTTGTTGAAAAATCGAAAATTTTCAAAAAATATTTTTTCTATCGAAAAATGTCAAATTTGATCATTTTTGGCTTATTTATACTTAGTGCAGTCATAAACGACCTCTATGTATACATTTTGACTTATTTGGATCAAAATTTCAATGATTTGTATAGTCATGACTCTCTTGTTGAAAAATCGAAAATTTTCAATAAATGTTTTTTCTATCGAAAAATTTCAAATTTGATCATTTTTGGCTTACTTATACTTAGTCCAGTCATAAACGACCTCTATGTATACATTTTGACTTATTTGGATCAAAATTGCAATGATTTGTATAGTCATGGCTCCCTTGTTGAAAATTTTTAAAAAATGTTTTTTCTATCGAAAAATGTCAAATTTGATCATTTTTGGCTTATTTATACTTAGTCCAGTCATAAACGACCTCTATGTATACATTTTGACTTATTTGGATCAAAATTGCAATGATTTGTATAGTCACGACTCTCTTGTTGAAAAATCGCAAATTTTCAAAAAATGTGTTTTCTATCGAAAAATGTCAAATTTAATAATTTTTGGCTTATTTATACTTAGTCCAGTCATAAACGACCTCTTTGTATACATTTTGACTTATTTGGATCAAAATTGCAATGATTTGTATAGTCATGAGTCTCTTGTTGAAAAATCGAAAATTTTCAATAAATGTTTTTTCTATCGAAAAATTTCAAATTTGATCATTTTTGGCTTATTTATACTTAGTCCAGTCATAAACGACCTCTATGTAAACATTTTGACTTATTTGGATCAAAATTGCAATAATTAGTATAGTTATGCGTCTCTTGTTGAAAAATCGAAAATTTTCAAAAAATGTTTTTTCTATCGAAAAATGTCAAAATTGATCATTTTTGGCTTATTTATACTTAGTCCAGTCATAAACGACCTCTATGTATACATTTTGACTTATTTGGATCAAAATTGAAATGATTTGTATAGTCATGACTCTCTTGTTGAAAAATCGAAAATTTTCAAAAAATGTTTTTTCTATCGAAAAATGTCAAATTTGATCATTTTTGGCTTATTTATACTTAGTCCAGCCATAGACGACCTATATGTATACATTTTGACTTATTTGGATCAAAATTGCAATGATTTGTATAGTCATGACTCTCTTGTTGAAAAATCGAAAATTTTCAAAAAATGTTTTTTTCTATCGAAAAATGTCAAATTTGATCATTTTTGGCTGAATTATACTTAGTCCAGTTATAAACGACCTCTATGTATACATTTTGACTTATTTGGATCCAAATATCAATGATTTGTATAGTCATGACTCTCTTGTTGAAAAAGCGAAAATTTTCAAAATATGTTTTTTCTATCGAAAAATGTCAAATTTGATCATTTTTGGCTTATTTATACTTAGTCCAGTCATAAACGACCTCTATGTAAACATTTTGACTTATTTGGATCAAAATTGCAATAATTAGTATAGTTATGCGTCTCTTGTTGAAAAATCGAAAATTTTCAAAAAATGTTTTTTCTATCGAAAAATGTCAAAATTGATCATTTTTGGCTTATTTATACTTAGTCCAGTCATAAACGACCTCTATGTATACATTTTGACTTATTTGGATCAAAATTTCAATGATTTGTATAGTCATGAGTCTGTTGTAGAAAAATCGAAAATTTTCAAAAAATGTTTTTTTCTATCGAAAAATGTCAAATTTGATCATTTTTGGCTTATATATACTTAGTCCAGTCATAAACGACCTCTTTGTTTACATTTTGACTTATTTGGATCAAAATTGCAATGATTTGTATAGTCATGGCTCCCTTGTTGAAAATTTTTAAAAAATGTTTTTTCTATCGAAAAATGTCAAATTTGATCATTTTTGGCTTATTTATACTTAGTCCAGTCATAAACGACCTCTATGTATACATTTTGACTTATTTGGATCAAAATTGCAATGATTTGTATAGTCACGACTCTCTTGTTGAAAAATCGAAAATTTTCAAAAAATGTGTTTTCTATCGAAAAATGTCAAATTTAATAATTTTTGGCTTATTTATACTTAGTCCAGTCATAAACGACCTCTTTGTATACATTTTGACTTATTTGGATCAAAATTGCAATGATTTGTATAGTCATGAGTCTCTTGTTGAAAAATCGAAAATTTTCAAAAAATGTTTTTTCTATCCAAAAATGTCAAATTTGATCATTTTTGGCTTATTTATACTTAGTCCAGTCATAAACGACCTCTATGTATACATTTTGACTTATTTGGATCAAAATTGAAATGATTTGTATAGTCATGACTCTCTTGTTGAAAAATCGAAAATTTTCAAAAAAAGTTTTTTCTATCGAAAAATGTCAAATTTGATCTTTTTTGGCTTATTTATACTTAGTCCAGTCATAAACGACCTCTATGTAAACATTTTGACTTATTTGGATCAAAATTGCAATAATTAGTATAGTTATGCGTCTCTTGTTGAAAAATCGAAAATTTTCAAAAAATGTTTTTTCTATCCAAAAATGTCAAATTTGATCATTTTTGGCTTATTTATACTTAGTCCAGTCATAAACGTCCTCTATGTATACATTTTGACTTATTTGGATCAAAATTGCAATGATTTGTATAGTCATGACTCTCTTGTTGAAAAATCGAAAATTTTCAAAAAATGTTTTTTCTATCGAAAAATGTCAAATTTGATCTTTTTTGGCTTAATTATACTTAGTCCAGTTATAAACGACCTCTATGTATACATTTTGACTTATTTGGATCCAAATATCAATGATTTGTATAGTCATGACTCTCTTGTTGAAAAATCGAAAATTTTCAAAATATGTTTTTTCTATCGAAAAATGTCAAATTTGATCATTTTTGGCTTATTTATACTTAGTCCAGTCATAAACGACCTCTATGTAAACATTTTGACTTATTTGGATCAAAATTGCAATGATTTGTATAGTCACGACTCTCTTATTAAAAAATCGAAAATTTTCAAAAAATGTTTTTTCTATCGAAAAATGTCAAAATTGATCATTTTTGGCTTATTTATACTTAGTCCAAACATAAACGACCTCTATGTATACATTTTGACTTATTTGGATCAAAATTGCAATGATTTGTATAGTCATGACTCTCTTGTTGAAAAATCGAACATTTTCAAAAAAAGTTTTTTCTATCGAAAAATGTAAAATTTGATCATTTTTGGCTTATTTATACTTAGTTCAGTCAAAAACGACCTCTATGTATACATTTTGACTTATTTGGATCAAAATTTTAATGATTTGTATAGTCATGAGTCTCTTGTTCAAAAATCGAAAATTTTCAAAAAATGTTTTTCTATCGAAAAATGTCAAATTTGATCATTTTTGGCTTATTTATACTTAGTCCAGTCATAAACGACCTCTATGTATATATTTGGCTTATTTGGATCAAAATTTCAATGATTTGTATAGTCTTGTAGAAAAATCGAAAATTTTCATAAAATGTTTTTTCTATCGAAAAATGTCAAATTTGATCATTTTTGGCTTATTTATACTTAGTCCAGTCATAAACGACCTCTTTGTATACATTTTGACTTATTTGGATCAAAATTGCAATGATTTGTATAGTCATGACTCTCTTGTTGAAAAATCGAAAATTTTCAAAAAATGTTTTTTCTATCGAAAAATGTCAAAATTGATCATTTTTGGCTTATTTATACTTAGTCCAGTCATAAACGACCTCTATGTATACATTTTGACTTATTTGGATCAAAATTTCAATGATTTGTATAGTCATGACTCTCTTGTAGAAAAATCGAAAATTTTCAAAAAATGTTTTTTCTATCGAAAAATGTAAAATTGGATCATTTTTGGCTTATTTATACTTAGTCCAGTCATAAACGACCTCTATGTATACATTTTGACTAATTCGGATCAAAATTTCAATGATTTGTATAGTCTTGTTGAAAAATCGAACATTTTCAAAAAATATTTTTTCTATCAATAATGTCAAATTTGATCATTTTTGGCTCATGTATACTTAGTCCAGTCATAAACGACCTCTATGTATACATATTGAATTTTTTAAATCAAAATTGCAATGATTAGTATAGTCATGAGTCTCTTGTTGAAAAATCGAAAATTTTCAAAAAATGTTTTTTCTATCGAAAAATGTCAAAATTGATCATTTTTGGCTTATTTATACTTAGTCCAGTCATAAACGACCTCTATGTATACATTTTGACTTATTTGGATCAAAATTGCAATGATTTGTATAGTCATGACTCTCTTGTTGGAAAATCGAAAATTTTCAAAAAATATTTTTTCTATCGAAAAATGTCAAATTTGATCATTTTTGGCTTATTTATACTTAGCTCAGTCAAAAACGACCTCTATGTATACATCTTGACTTATTTGGATCAAAATTTCAATGATTTGTATAGTCATGAGTCTCTTGTTGAAAAATCGAAAATTTTCAAAAAATATTTTTTCTATCGAAAAATGTCAAATTTGATCATTTTTGGCTTAGTCCAGTCATAAACGACCTCTATGTATACATTTTGACTTATTTGGATCAAAATTGCAATGATTTGTATAGTCATGAGTCTCTTGTTGAAAATACGAAAATTTTCAAAAAATGTTTTTTCTATCGAAAAATGTCAAATTTGATCATTTTTGGCTTAGTCCAGTCATAAACGACCTCTATGTATACATTTTGACTTATTTGGATCAAAATTGCAATGATTTGTATAGTCATGAGTCTCTTGTTGAAAAATCGAAAATATTCAAAAAATGTTTTTTCTATCGAAAAATGTCAAATTTGATCATTTTTGGCATATTTATACTTAGTCCAGTCATAAACGACCTCTATGTATAGATTTGGCTTATTTGGATCAAAATTGCCATGATTTGTATAGTCATGACTCTCTTGTTGAAAAATCGAAAATTTTCAAAAAATGTTTTTTCTATCGAAAAATGTCAAATTTGATCATTTTTGGCTTATTTATACTTAGTCCAGTCATAAACGACCTCTATGTATAGATTTGGCTTATTTGGATCAAAATTTCAATGATTTGTATAGTCTTGTAGAAAAATCGAAAATTTTCAAAAAATGTTTTTTCTATCGAAAAATGTCAAATTTGATCATTTTTGGCTTATTTATACTTAGTCCAGTCATAAACGACCTCTATGTATACATTTTGACTTATTTGGATCAAAATTTCAATGATTTGTATAGTCATGAGTCTGTTGTAGAAAAATCGAAAATTTTCAAAAAAATGTTTTTTTCTATCGAAAAATGTCAAATTTGATCATTTTTGGCTTATTTATACTTAGTCCAGTCATAAACGACCTCTATGTATACATTTTGACTTATTTGGATCAAAATTTCAATTATTTGTATAGTCATGAGTCTCTTGCTGAAAAATCGAAAATTTTCAAAAAATGTTTTTTCTATCGAAAAATGTCAAATTTGATCATTTTTGGCTTATTTATACTTAGTCCAGTCATAAACGACCTCTATGTATAGATTTGGCTTATTTGGATCAAAATTTCAATGATTTGTATAGTCTTGTAGAAAAATCGAAAATTTTCAAAAAATGTTTTTTCTATCGAAAAATGTCAAATTTGATCATTTTTGGCTTATTTATACTTAGTCCAGTCATAAACGACCTCTTTGTATACATTTTGACTTATTTGGATCAAAATTTCAATGATTTGTATAGTCATGACTCTCTTGTTGAAAAATCGAAAATTTTCAATAAATGTTTTTTCTATCGAAAAATGTCAAATTTGATCATTTTTGGCTTACTTATACTTAGTCCAGTCATAAACGACCTCTATGTATACATTTTGACTTATTTGGATCAAAATTGCAATGATTTGTATAGTCATGGCTCCCTTGTTGAAAATTTTTAAAAAATGTTTTTTCTATCGAAAAATGTCAAATTTGATCATTTTTGGCTTATTTATACTTAGTCCAGTCATAAACGACCTCTATGTATACATTTTGACTTATTTGGATCAAAATTGCAATGATTTGTATAGTCACGACTCTCTTGTTGAAAAATCGAAAATTTTCAAAAAATGTGTTTTCTATCGAAAAATGTCAAATTTAATAATTTTTGGCTTATTTATACTTAGTCCAGTCATAAACGACCTCTTTGTATACATTTTGACTTATTTGGATCAAAATTGCAATGATTTGTATAGTCATGAGTCTCTTGTTGAAAAATCGAAAATTTTCAAAAAATGTTTTTTCTATCGAAAAATGTCAAATTTGATCATTTTTGGCTTATTTATACTTAGTCCAGTCATAAACGACCTCTATGTATACATTTTGACTTATTTGGATCAAAATTGAAATGATTTGTATAGTCATGACTCTCTTGTTGAAAAATCGAAAATTTTCAAAAAAAGTTTTTTCTATCGAAAAATGTCAAATTTGATCATTTTTGGCTTATTTATACTTAGTCCAGCCATAAACGACTTCTATGTATACATTTTGACTTATTTGGATCAAAATTGCAATGATTTGTATAGTCACGACTCTCTTGTTGAAAAATCGAAAATTTTCAAAAAATGTTTTTTCTATCGAAAAATGTCAAATTTGATCTTTTTTGGCTTAATTATACTTAGTCCAGTTATAAACGACCTCTATGTATACATTTTGACTTATTTGGATCCAAATATCAATGATTTGTATAGTCATGACTCTCTTGTTGAAAAATCGAAAATTTTCAAAATATGTTTTTTCTATCGAAAAATGTCAAATTTGATTATTTTTGGCTTATTTATACTTAGTGCAGTCATAAACGACCTCTATGTATACATTTTGACTTATTTGGATCAAAATTTCAATGATTTGTATAGTCATGACTCTCTTGTTGAAAAATCGAAAATTTTCAATAAATGTTTTTTCTATCGAAAAATGTCAAATTTGATCATTTTTGGCTTACTTATACTTAGTCCAGTCATAAACGACCTCTATGTATACATTTTGACTTATTTGGATCAAAATTGCAATGATTTGTATAGTCATGGCTCCCTTGTTGAAAATTTTTAAAAAATGTTTTTTCTATCGAAAAATGTCAAATTTGATCATTTTTGGCTTATTTATACTTAGTCCAGTCATAAACGACCTCTATGTATACATTTTGACTTATTTGGATCAAAATTGCAATGATTTGTATAGTCACGACTCTCTTGTTGAAAAATCGAAAATTTTCAAAAATGTGTTTTCTATCGAAAAATGTCAAATTTAATAATTTTTGGCTTATTTATACTTAGTCCAGTCATAAACGACCTCTTTGTATACATTTTGACTTATTTGGATCAAAATTGCAATGATTTGTATAGTCATGAGTCTCTTGTTGAAAAATCGAAAATTTTCAAAAATGTTTTTTTTTATCGAAAAATGTCAAATTTGATCATTTTTGGCTTATTTATACTTAGTCCATCATAAACGACCTCTATGTATACATTTTGACTTATTTGGATCAAAATTGAAATGATTTGTATAGTCATGACTCTCTTGTTGAAAAATCGAAAATTTTCAAAAAAAGTTTTTTCTATCGAAAAATGTCAAATTTGATCATTTTTGGCTTATTTATACTTAGTCCAGCCATAAACGACTTCTATGTATACATTTTGACTTATTTGGATCAAAATTGCAATGATTTGTATAGTCATGACTCTCTTGTTGAAAAATCGAAAATTTTCAAAAATGTTTTTTCTATCGAAAATGTCAAATTTGATCTTTTTTGGCTTAATTATACTTAGTCCAGTTATAAACGACCTCTATGTATACATTTTGACTTATTTGGATCCAAATATCAATGATTTGTATAGTCATGACTCTCTTGTTGAAAAATCGAAAATTTCAAAATATGTTTTTTCTATCGAAAAATGTCAAATTTGATCATTTTGGCTTATTTATACTTAGTCCAGTCATAAACGACCTCTATGTAAACATTTTGACTTATTTGGATCAAAATTGCAATGATTTGTATAGTCATGACTCTCTTGTTGAAAAATCGAAAATTTTCAAAAAAAGTTTTTTCTATCGAAAAATGTCAAATTGATCATTTTTGGCTTATTTATACTTAGTCCAGCCATAAACGACTTCTATGTATACATTTTAGACTTATTTGGATCAAAATTGCAATGATTTGTATAGTCACGACTCTCTTGTTGAAAAATCGAAAATTTCAAAAAATGTTTTTTCTATCGAAAAATGTCAAATTTGATCTTTTTTGGCTTAATTATACTTAGTCCAGTTATAAACGACCTCTATGTATACATTTTGACTTATTTGGATCCAAATATCAATGATTTGTATAGTCATGACTCTCTTGTTGAAAAATCGAAAATTTTCAAAATATGTTTTTTTCTATCGAAAAATGTCAAATTTGATTATTTTTGGCTTATTTATACTTAGTGCAGTCATAAACGACCTCTATGTATACATTTTGACTTATTGGATCAAAATTTCAATGATTTGTATAGTCATTGACTCTCTTGTTGAAAAATCGAAAATTTTCAATAAATGTTTTTTCTATCGAAAAATGTCAAATTTGATCATTTTTGGCTTACTTATACTTAGTCCAGTCATAAACGACCTCTATGTATACCATTTTGACTTATTTGGATCAAAATTGCAATGATTTGTATAGTCATGGCTCCCTTGTTGAAAATTTTTAAAAAATGTTTTTTTCTATCGAAAAATGTCAAATTTGATCATTTTTTGGCTTATTTATACTTAGTCCAGTCATAAACGACCTCTATGTATACATTTTGACTTATTTGGATCAAAATTGCAATGATTTGTATAGTCACGACTCTCTTGTTGAAAAATCGAAAATTTTCAAAAAATGTGTTTTCTATCGAAAAATGTCAAATTTAATAATTTTTGGCTTATTTATACTTAGTCCAGTCATAAACGACCTCTTTGTATACATTTTGACTTATTTGGATCAAAATTGCAATGATTTGTATAGTCATGAGTCTCTTGTTGAAAAATCGAAAATTTTCAAAAAATGTTTTTTCTATCGAAAAATGTCAAATTTGATCATTTTTGGCTTATTTATACTTAGTCCAGTCATAAACGACCTCTATGTAAACATTTTGACTTATTTGGATCAAATTGCAATGATTTGTATAGTCATGACTCTCTTGTTGAAAAATCGAAAATTTTCAAAAAATGTTTTTTCTATCGAAAAATGTCAAAATTGATCATTTTTGGCTTATTTATACTTAGTCCAGTCATAAACGACCTCTATGTATACATTTTGACTTAATTGGATCAAAATTGCAATGATTTGTATAGTCATGACTCTCTTGTTGGAAAATCGAAAATTTTCAAAAAATGTTTTTTCTATCGAAAAATGTCAAATTTGATCATTTTTGGCTTATTTATACTTAGCTCAGTCAAAAACGACCTCTATGTATACATCTTGACTTATTTGGATCAAAATTTCAATGATTTGTATAGTCATGAGTCTCTTGTTGAAAAATCGAAAATTTTCAAAAAAATGTTTTTTTCTATCGAAAAATGTCAAATTTGATCATTTTTTGGCTTAGTCCAGTCATAAACGACCTCTATGTATACATTTTGACTTATTTGGATCAAAATTGCAATGATTTGTATAGTCATGAGTCTCTTGTTGAAAATACGAAAATTTTCAAAAAATGTTTTTTCTATCGAAAAATGTCAAATTTGATCATTTTTGGCTTAGTCCAGTCATAAACGATCTATGTATACATTTTGACCTATTTGGATCAAAATTGCAATGATTTGTATAGTCATGAGTCTCTTGTTGAAAAATCGAAAATTTTCAAAAAATGTTTTTTCTATCGAAAAATGTCAATTTGATCATTTTTGGCATATTTATTACTTAGTCCAGTCATAAACGACCTCTATGTATAGATTTGGCTTATTTGGATCAAAATTGCCATGATTTGTATAGTCATGACTCTCTTGTTGAAAAATCGAAAATTTTCAAAAAATGTTTTTTCTATCGAAAAATGTCAAATTTGATCATTTTTGGCATATTTATACTTAGTCCAGTCATAAACGACCT